>NC_056733.1:1612161819-1612436904 GCF_019279795.1 Protopterus annectens | reverse complement strand
CTTAAACAGACTAATTCAACTCTCAAACAGATAAATTAATACAGTATTCCGGAAAGCATTACATATGTTGATATCCAGTCCAAGGCCTTCAAGTAGTACAACAGTAAAGACAGACTGGGCCACAGGATAACAATCAGTCAACAGTAAGTAATGCAGATGTATAGTCCAGCAGCCTCTGTCTACACTCTGTACACAATTCCTAGGTGGTAAAGACCTCAGTTGACACAATGGGATGTATCTGTTACATAACAAGGCATAACTGAAACCATCACAATCACACTGACAAACAGAACAGTCTGCATGGCAGGAAGCAGTAGGCCTGCATTTACCAAAGGTGAATTGTATGGTAATGTACATCCAGATACCTTAAGGCCACTTAGCCCTGATACGCCTCACATGTTGTAACAGCCTAGGTTAGGTATGGTGGATCCCCCCACCCCATAGACTGACATACAGGGCCATATACTACTGTTACATACTCTGGCGTCTGGACTGCATAAGGACACACATGTATTGTGCAGATGAAGCCCACACATATATGGACCCAACCCCACAGTATGTGTACGGGCCACAAAAGCAGTGGAATGATGGCAGGAATGGCAGCATGACATACTCACAGGCCACAACATAACCCTTGACAGCATGTCATATGGACAAAGCCTGGTATGTAGGGGAAGGATAGAGGCTGGAACACAGGCCCATATGTGAAATAGTGTTGTCATACACTAAGCAAGTCACTGGTGTTACAGGATAGTCTGCAACATACCCTTACTCAGGAATATGACGTCAGAAACTCAAATGGATGTAGCCATGTACTGATAACACTCAACACACACACACACACACACACACACACACACACACACACACACACACACACACACACAGCCAGTGATATATCTGACACAAGACCTGAGTGGTGGACAGCCAAAACATTACACGCACACCTCTGGCCATCAAGTGGATAGGCACACAGTTGATAGCTATGCAGACAGACTGCAGTCCATGTTAAACTAGTATGTGCACACACCCCCTGTAACACTGGTGCTATACAATGCATACAACAGCAGTACTCACACTTTGTTTGTAGTTCTGGAACCTCATACAAATATGTAGCTGGCCAGAGTGTGCAAATTCTCTTGTAAGAGGTATTGCTACCTGGTGTCTGTAACACTGCTGCCCATCCACAGGAAGGATGTCCACCATACAGGAAAGGTAAAGGGACCACGTCCACATGAAGTAGGGATTTATAGTAGTGGGTTGCCATGTCAGTGATAATTGGAAGTACTACACAGCATGCTGCATGCAGGTAGCAAGTGGAGGACACTGATTGGTGCAGAGGCCATCACCTGATCATGTGCATCACCCACTAAAGCCATGCTGCAATCTATTTCAAGCAGCTAAATCCATTTATTGGAGAGAGAGAGAGTTCAATTAATTACACCCCTCACCCACACACATGGTGTCAAATGTATGGCCCATCCTCGGCCTCTGGCAAACCAACAACACACCCTGTGTATATGATGACACCTGTGCCACATTCCTGTCATCCATAACATTGATGCAGGGACATGCTAATATGGATCTGATGCACATGGTGACTGTACTACAGTGAACCAATGTACTGCAATGTAACATGTTCTCAGGAGTAATGTTTAATGCATACATGTCAGGTAGTGTAGCCATCCAGCAATGGTGCATTATAGCTGTTAGTAACACTGGATGACTGTGGTCTCCATAATGTTATCCATTTGTGCTGTAGGTGTACATGTATCAGCAGGAGGATGATCTGCAGTCATATTCCACAATGGGTATGGCACTGTGGTGACACCATGGCTGTGACATATCTGGGGTACAGTTGAACACATGTCACAAGTTTATATAACAGTTATTGCCTGTGCCACATGGACAGATGACCCACTGGGACATGTATAATCAGCAACCTGATGTAGACCCATCCACATACACGCACACTCTTAATTGGCAACACTGGAACTAGACCCCTTCCTAGGTATGTAGTGTTACTGAACTGTGTGGCTTTCATTGCACACACCACACAGTTTTTAGGGTGAGATGTGTTCCAGGTTACATGTTACATGCAGAACACCCCCAGGCATGTACAGTATGGTAATGGGGGATGTAATGATTGTATATAGACAATACATAGTGTGACATACACATTAACAAACACATAACAGGTAGACACACATCCAAGAGACCTGGGCCTATCAGTGCTAACTAACTTGTCAGTGTGTCCAATGTGTTACAGGTAGACTGCACACAGCACATGCATAACTGGGATGGATTGTGGTATCAGTTACCTGTATGGTTGATGGTGACATTGGTCACCATAATATGGTAAATGGGACATATACCGGGTGTACCATGGTGTAATGACAGTGTACACAGCACCCACATCACACAGTGGATATTGTACTCACTGGAACCCATGATGACTCTCTGACATACCCACCATCACACATTGCCCACGGCTGCAATACAACCCATTGTATATCCCAACAGTGGTACTACAGGGATATGCATCTAATGTACACACCACAGAAATAGTAGGGTGTTGCATTGTCATGCCTTACCTATGGGCAGCAACAACACTATCCATACTACTGTGTGGCAATGCTTATTGTAATAGGAGTATGTGGCCTCAGAATGCTGTACCCTACAGATATAAAGACATTCACACATACACACACTTGCCAGAACTGAATGGGTACCCCATGCCTATGGACCCATTTGCTCAACACTGTTGTGCTGGTACTGCAAGGCTCATGTAGCCGTTAGTGAGAGGAGCATAACAAGGTACATGTAATGTCCGATACATCAGCAGCCACATCTGACTATGGCAATGGGTGTTGCGGTGGTTGTGAAGGCCCTCTTGGTATTCCCAACTACGGGTGTACTAACACACAGACACTGCTATCCTCAGTAATGCACACGTACACATGTGTCAGTACTGGGGTGCATCACTGCAGGTGATCATAGCTGTGTACCTGGCTATTGTCCATGGAGAGATGGGTTGTGTAGGGGATGTGTTTACAGTGGTATCATGCCAACTGCCATGTGCCAGCAGGCAATCTATCAACAGACACCAGTGTGATGACCCTCAGTGTGAGAGTGACATGCATCAGCCAATCCTCTGGGTGCCTCCTGCAAATGGCCACTGAGGTGATCCAGTTTACATGTATGCAACATGTATTACAACACATGGTTAGTGTATGTGATGGAGACCTGTACCCAAGCATGTTCTGTTGACTGTGGTAGTGTAGTGGAGGTATCCATGTCATGTGGTGCGTACAGGGTGTTGTCTCCTATATATGCCAGTTATTACACAGCTGGGCAGACATGTCAGTGTCAATCAAGCATAGGTTGCCTGTACGTATCCAAGCTGGATACCTGCCATCTGCACATCTGTTCAGGGACTGACAGACATCAGCCTGGCAAGTAACTATGCGGTAGGATGAATGTGTCGACAGACAGACGTTTGACAACAATATGTGTGCCATTACTGCATGTTACAAGCCCTCACTGACATGTGCTGTACAGACTGTAGTCTACAGTTACATTCCACATGTCAGATCATTATCCAGTAGGGGATATATACTGTGACACAGCTCACACACCAGGAACATGACAGTGAGGCCTCAGAGTCCAGCTATGCTTGCAGGTGTGCATGTTGTCAGTACTACATTTAGCACTCTACTCTTGTCTGGGAAAGCACTGTCAACAGTAGTACCATCATGATACACTACATGCCAGTGAGACAGCACATACCCTGCGTTACTACCCATGTATGTAACATATTCACATGGATAACAGTGCTGTGCAGGTCTTATATACTTGTGTGTCCCAGACATGGCACTCACACCCCTTGCTACTGTAATGACAGCATATAGATGCATGTATTGTACATTGCATTACATACACTTATTACTTTTTTTTTTATTTTTATTTTATTATAGCATATAGATGCATGTATTGTACATTGCATTACATACACTTATTACAGATGTCATTACACTACTATGTTATCAGACTGGGTGGTGAGCACTGGTTACCAAGGCTAAGCCATGCTTATCAGGTGCCAGCATTGCTGCAATATAACAGCTAAGCAGATGAGCGCACTGGTAAGCGAAGTCTACATGGTGTAAGCGCCGTTACGGTTAGCCATAGCTTAGCACCGCTTAGCTCCGTGCAAACCCACGCAAATGCTTAAAGCTGCTCAAACCACCTTAACCACGCTGTATCCAACAGCGCTTGTTCTGCCCAGCAACAAAATACACAGCCCTTGCAGGTCTTAAACCCAGGACCCTGTACACTATAGTCACAATAGTTAACCATTATGTGATGACTGCTGTGAAGACAGTTGTTTTTCCAATATATCTGTTACTACACGTATTGAATAGTATTGAACAATTGCTTTAACTTCCACAATTGAGTAGCACTTGTTATTGATATTACTGTTGCATCACATATGTTGTTATATCAAAATGTATACATATCAGATACATACGGTGAGATACATCTGGGAAGGTATATACAACCGTGATGTTTATACATGACAGGAATATGGAGATATATATATACATATGTTGATATATGTCTACATGTATATACACATGTATTTTCATACATATGTCTGACTACACATCTGTATAGTGCATCATATATATGGCACATATATATATATATATATATATATATATATATATATATATATATATATACACACACACACACACACACACACACACACACACATCCTATGTGTACATATATACCTATTTATGTTGATATATATGTAGATATCTATAACTATATGTGCATACATATCTATTCAGATATACCTATTTATGCCGATATATATGTAGATATCCATAACTACATGTGCATATGTATCTTTATATCTGTATATGTGTAGACATATATTGCTGTGTATATGTATATATTTGATAGTTTTTTTTATATATATATATATATATATATATATATATATATCCATATATGTATGTAGATATGTATATGTGTATAGATATATATATATATATATATATATATCCATATATGTATGTAGATATGTATATGTGTATAGATATATATATATAGATATATATATATATATATATATATATATATATATATATATATATATATATATATATAGATATATGTATAGATATATACATATATGTTTACCATATGTCCTGAACATGGATTGGAGTCCTACCTCAGGACCAATAGTCCCAACCTCTTAGTGCAAGGGGATGTCATGTATGTATTGCAGGTATATATGTAGACTGTTGCTACTGCAATAGTGGTTGTCTTACAGACATGTTGTGTGTGGGAGGTCACATCTGCTTTTGACATGTGCGCCATTGGCTACTCGCAGACATCCTAAGGACATCATAGCACAGTACCACTGCTAGCACAGTAATGATCCTGTGGACTACACCAGAGGTATAACCAATATATGTGGACAGCCTGGCACTCTGTGGTCAGTCCAGAGGTGTACACATATCCCTTTTATGCGAGACGTGGACCATGCCTCCCAATATGGATGTTAATAGCCATGTACATGGATATATCATGTAAATACTGGACTGCATATGCCTACACAGTTTATGCATGCACACACACCAGTCTGTCCTGGCACATAATACCTGGTGGTACAGAGGTCACATGGCCACATACTACCCAGTAGTTAGTGACATACATCTGTACAGAATCCCACTGCTTTATCAGAAATGCACAACAGTTATGGTGGCCTGACAGCAGTATGTTTTGCAAATAACTGGACACAACAGCACACTGGATAATTACACTAGGCTGCTAGGCATGTCACAACACACTGTTCAAACTACAGGCAGACTGCCATAACACTGGACTACATTTTGTATGGGGGAATACACATGTACCTGCAATTATAGCAGACTCTACATGCATGTCACAGCATGGAGTAACAGACACCTGTGAGAAAGTGCATACCCACAACCAATGTGAACACAGCCACAGCCACATATGGTACACAAGCTTAATATGACACTATATCTGATAAACACCATCCTCATATGTGCCACTCACACACTATCCCTGCGTACACTGGGTCATGACACAGTGTGGTCCGATGGCTGTCTGTGGTATGGGACACCTGTGTGTCTAGCCCTACAGCCATGTGAGCCAATAAGGTAACATACACTGGAGCAGCATGTAACATCAGATAGAAAAGGACCAAGAATAATGGCATCTACCACAGCCTGTGCACAGCCCAAGGTACGTATGCACAATACATATACTGTCGACAATCACCATAAGTACACAGACCTCTGTACTGTACACACAACCTCAGAATGCCTAAGTTATGTCCTCAGAAACAACCCCTACTACACATAACATGTCTATCAGTTTGATATCTGACTGGCTTGTTATCAGGTATGATGTCAATAAACAATGGTGTACAGAACATATGCACCTCTTACTGCATGACATATGTACAAAGGTTGACAGACTTGTGGCTGGAGCTATGAACACTGGCCCAATATTGGCATGTTGCTGTGATAACCTCATACATTTACTGTCATACCAGAGTTTGTTGTGACATATGTCCTATGAGGGATATGAAGTCAGTAACTCTCATGGCTGTCACCATGAACTGACTGCAATCCTCACACTATGATTCTGCAGTTCTCAGATAGGTGTTCTGTGAGTAACACAAGAAACAAAAGGCTCCACACAATGCCCAGTCTGAAGATGACCCTACAGATGGGAGTTTCCTCAAAAACATAATGCTGTCATGACAGGTATTAAATCATGTAGACCAGCCATATCCACACACACCCTGTTAAATTGACATTACTCCAAATGCAGAATAGCAACAGTCACATACTGTAGTCATGTCTGGCACATCCCCCTCCTGTCTGTTGGTCTGTTTCCACAGTGTATGTTGTTAGAGGTAAATCCCAAAACCATCTGTGATGCTGCTTGCCAAACACCAGATCTAGGTCCTGCTCACAGTGAATGAAAATGCCCAACACCAACATGATGTGCCTAGATATTTGAGTGTGTTACCATAGCTGTTCCACATGCAATCAGCTAGAGGAGAACTGCAATTCATGCAGAGGCCATCAGCTGATCATGAGCATTACTTAAAAAACACAAGCTGCTGCCTTAGCAAAGCATGTGTACTTCTCCACATCCACCAGAGAGGGAGTGAGAGAGAAAGACAGAGACAGAGTAAGTCAGGGAGGGGATGGGAGAGTAAAACCTAAGCATGTTTGTGTCACACACCTACCAGTATGGTGTTTCAAACCCCTGACTGACTATGTATTGCTATCACATGTTTATGAAGTTATTGCATGCGCCACATAGCTTACATGTTGGTGAGCTGTCCAAAGCTATATGTGATTGTGAGTGACATCTGCACCAGTGATATAGTAGCATACATGTGCCTGTCCACACGAACAGTTGTCAATGTCAACACAGCCACACTCTCTCAGGGACTCACACACATTGACACACTTGGGATGGTCTTCAATAGACTTCCTAACAAGTTAGTTTGCCACAATACAGTAATGTGCAGGTATCACATGCACCACAGGGGTTATCCAGATGTTATATGGGCAAAGGGTATGTGAAGGTGTCTGACATCAGACAGCATGCTTCAGTAGACCAATGGGAGTTGTAGTGAGTGTGAATGTGTTCGAAAGCATCATACACCACACACACAGACACAGGGTGCCAGTACTGATGTGCATGGGTGCATTGCTTCATGGGTGTGTAGTGGTTGACTGTGCCAGAAGGCTATACAAGGCTAGGTGAAGGGTATACCTTGGCATCAGGCCACATGACAATGGTCTGCAGTGTGGCTCAGGGGTGTAGTGTCTGGATTGGCCCACACAGGTGGGTATTGTATTCACCATCCAGCCACCTGGGTTACTATTGTGCATGGCCAGTGCTGTGCATTGCTTGCCATGTATGTATTCTATAGTCCATGACATGGACTGTGTCTGGGATGTGCACAAGTCCCACATGCATGAACAGTGACATGTGTAACTGTACCTGGGGTGTCTGGCCCATGTTGTGTACCCAGATTGTTATCATCAGATGTGCCAGTCCTAGCCTCATGTGGCAGGAACTGGTAATGGACACCAGGTTGATCCTGCACCTACATTGATAGCATGATACAGGTATTTCCTGGTGTCAGTGGCATCTGTCCATACAGGGCATGTGTTTAAGGCATGGTATGTCCTTTGTGGGTCACATTTGATGGCACCGCAGTTGTTGCAGGCATCCAGTTGGGACATAGTGAAGGCACACTGTCTGCAATTATGTGCCTGTTGTACTGATGGACAGGGTGCCATGCCCTCTGTAGTCCACTGCAATCACACCATGGTTACTATCTGTGGGCAATATGCAGGGTACTACCAACATAGCGGTTGTTGCCTAGGCAAGTGTATTTGTGTATGAGACATGGGTTGAGCATGTTCTCTGGGTAATACAAGGGTTGCTTACTTTGTTTGCCAGGCCTTGATGTCACATGCAGGGGTATGGATTGGCACCCCAGCCTTTCAGCTATTTGACATATGTTATCCTTGTAAAGTGGACATTGTGACATATAATAGGGCCACCATATACGATATTTGCACTACTCCACAATGAGTCCAGGTGTTACACACTCAGAGCCACCTCTACACAGGATACGAATGAAAAACACAGACACACACTTGCCCTGTCTGGGATTAGAACTCCTACCTAACTAGTTTTTCATACTACAGCATTATACAGTTATAGGATGCGCCACAGAGATTACTGGACTACTCATTCCCCAAAGGTGTATTTCAATGAGAATGACATCAGGAGGCTTGCCAAAGGAGGTCAATGGAGGTTGTAGTGACTGTGAATGGCCTCAAAAGCATTGTACCCTACACAGACAAACTAACATCCACACTTGCCATGTCTGCGAATAGAACGTTTACCAAACTACTATATCACACTACAGCGTTACACTGTTATAGGATGCGCCGCAGAAATTACTGGAGTACTCCTTCCCAAAGGTATATTTCACTGGGAATGACATCAGCAGGCTTGCCAAAGTAGGTCAATGGAGGTTCTAGTGAGTGTGAATGACCTCAAAAGCATTGCACCCTACACAGACAAACAAACACACACACAAACATCCACACTTGCCATGACTGGGAATAGAACCCCTACCAAACTACTATATCACACTACAGTATTACGCTGTTATAGGACACACCACAGAGATTACTGGAGTACTCCTTCCCCAAAGGTGCATTTCACTGGGAATGGCATCAGCAGGCTTTGTCAAAGTAGGTCAGTGGAGTTTGTAGTGACTGTGAATGGCCTCAAACGCATTGCACCCTACACAGACAAGCAAACACACACACAAACATCCAAACTTGCCATGGCTGGGAATAGAACCCCTACCAAACTTCTATATCACACTACAGCATTACGTTGTTATAGGACGCACCACAGAGATTAACAGACTACTCCTTCCCCAAAGGTGTATTTCAAAGTGAATGACATCAGCAGGCTTGCCAAAGTAGGGCATTTGAATTGTAGTGAGTGTGACTAGCCTGAAAGCATTGCTCCCTACACAGACAGACACACACACACACACACAAACATGCACACATTTGCCATGTCTGGGATTAGCACTCCTACCTAACTAATTTATCACACTACAGCATTACGCAGTTATAGGATGTGCCACAGAGATTACTGGACTATTCCTTTCCCAAAGGTGTATTTCAAAGTGAATGACATCAGCAGGCTTGCCAAAGTAGGGCATTTGAATTGTAGTGAGTGTGACTAGCCTAAAAAGCATTTCTCCCTACACAGACAGAAACACACAAACACACACATGCACACACACACACACACACACACACACACACACACACACACACACACACACACACACACACACACACACACACAATTGCCATGTCTGGGATTCGAACTCCTACCTAACTAGTTTATCACACTATAGCATTACGCAGTTGTAGCACGTGCCAGAGAGATTACTGGGCTATCCCTTCCCCAAAGGTGTATTTTACAGTGACTGACATCAGCAGGCTTGTCATAGTAGGGTTATGGAGAGAGCAGTGTGTGTGCATGTGCCATAACCCATTCATCTAGAGGTAGACACAGCACACTCAGACACACACAGGTTTATATTCCACAGGTATGTTTATAAAACTGCTAGATGATTACTGCCTTGTACAGTCATGTTGCACAGCTAGCACTAGCACCACAGAGTATTTAATGCTGAGGGATACCAGTGTCTAATTTCTATGGTGAGTGACATTTACACATCATGTGCTTGTAGCCATTTGGCTGTGTGCTGGGTGGGACAGGCCTCATGATGGAAGGCTCTTTGTCACTGTCACACTCTTCCACAAATCTATGTATGTATACTTTTAGCATATTATAGTGTGTTGTCCTTGGATATATGTGTGTATTCCTATCCAATGTGTGTGCGAAGCATGACTGGTGCATACTGAGGAGTGTATGCACTAACATCTGCAACTGTCAAATATGTATGGTCCACTGTTGTTGGCAGACGTGGGCTTCATTTGTTTGTGTGAGCATGCCCAGTATGACCTTCCAGTATGTTGTTGTCTGACATTGCCTTCATTCCTCTAAGTGTGTGAGCATGCCCAGTATGCCCTACTGTATTGAATGTGTGGATCCATTCCAGGTAGATTGTACTCCAGTGCAGACTTTTGTGTTCTACACCTAGAGCTAGCAAACTGTTTCTGCAGGATATCTGTAGATCAGTTAGCAATATGGGGTCAAACTGTGCAAGGGATAGTGGGTACTGTAAGTGATTGTGTCTGTGCTCCTTCTGCTACATGGTACTGATGTTAGCAAAGATATTCAGACATGTATACTGTTATACACTGTGTCCTCAAGTACTGTCAGGTAGACATTTTTGCTCACAGTGATGTTCTGGGGAACACAGAGTGAATGCAGCTGTGTCCAGTATTGTGGTCAAACGCCTACATATTCCTGGAAAGTTATGACATTCTGGAGGGGGAGCTGCAGACACTTGCTGCTGGGTCTGTGTAACTGGTTCAGCACCTTGGTACAGTGATGGCAGAGGATCTCATACTTGTACATCCATCGATGTGACAGTATGTCCATATCTTGCTGTGGCAATACCTCACAACTGTACAGATTCAACATTCTCTGATACTTTCCCTATAGTTATCACCTCATCTCAGCTGTGTTTTGGTGTTGGTTCACAGTTCATGCAGTGGGACATGGTGGACATGTTACTGTGGTTTGTCTACATGGCCTTGCATATGGGTTATGTGGAGTGTGTTATGTTGTTATTTGGGTGTCCATGACATAACATACATTGGCAGTATGGGTGAGATGCAGGCCTTTGGCAGAGGCCTGTAGGCCATTTGGTGGTGGTGCAGGCCAGCTGTAGCAGGCCATTGCATTCTGTTTGTCCTACAGTACCAGACTGCCATACAGTATATTCCCCTGGGGTGACTGGGCAGGTGTACTAGTTGTTCATGCCAATACTTTCTATCAGGATTGATCAGATGGTGTGGATGTTGGGCAGGGTGCTGCTTACAGCTAGGAACACATCTGCATGGGACACCTGCACTGCATGCTGCATTCTTTCGCTATTGCCATACATAGGTGGGGGTCATATTACACCCATTCCCAACAGCAGGGGTAAGAGCGGAGAGGTACCTGTGGGTGGTGGTTGGGTGAGCTAGGTACATGTGTGCTATGGACACTACTTGCATCTGACTCATGTATATGCATGGGGCATTCCAGTTATGCTAGCTGTGCAGGGACATCAGCTGTTTTTCAATAAATCAGTCCTATTACCTTTGTGATCTGCAAGTGTTCGGTCAGATACATTGGTATTCCCTACTACAAGCCCAGATAATGTGATGCATACCTGTATGTACAATTCCAAGGGTGTGTCCATTTCACGGTTACACATTATACACTGTATGTCTGGGGTACTTTTCCCTGTGTACTGCTTGTATATCTAGCCCAACAGTCACACCATGTCCATCTTTCAGATGGTGACACATATTAATGCCATACATTTACAATGGCTTACTGCTAGAATGTGTTATACTGGGAAGCATTGTCTTTGGCAATGCAATTGTGAAGACTTGGCCCTGTCATCGGCAGTAGTGGGCAATGGCCACCAGGTCAAACCTCACCATGCATACATACTGACCACTCTCCCACATATGAAACACACACCAAACTAACACACGTATACCTGCATATTGTACAAATGCTACAATCTATCCTGCTACCTTGGCCACCTCAGGTCATCTGTGCTCCACTGGTATTATACCTACACATACATGTTACTACATGTCTACATCGGATTGGAGGGGGGGGCACACCTGACTCTTACTACATTTCTACATAGGATTGGGGGGGTACACCTGACTGTTATAATGTGCCTACATCAGATTGGGTGGGGCACATCAGACTGTTACTACATTTCTAAACAGGATTGGGGGGACACACCTGACTGTTTCTACATTTCTACATACGATTGGGGGTGGGGAATACCTGACTGTTTCAACATTTCTACAGAGAATTGGGGGGGAGCACACCTGACTGTTTCTACATTTCTACACAGGATTGGGGGGGCACACCTGACTGTTTTTACATTTCTACACAGGATTTGGTGGGGGCACACCTGCCTGTTTCTACATTTCTACATAGGATTGGGGGGCACACCTGACACTTGTACACATTTGCTATGACTGTACTGGTATGTCAGGTACTCCATTTCATTCTGTATTGTAACCTATCATGCTGACTAGAGGCATATCATTGTAATACAGGTCTTCGGTTTGATTGACCTACATATCAGTTTCTGACTTCTTACCCTTCAGAACTAACATCCCACTGCCTGACCTGACCTGTAGTCTGTCTGTGTAGGCATGAGCTGGGAGGGTATCCATAGCCATCAATCAGAGGCCTTAGCATGGCCTTTTTTTGTGTTTGTCTACATCTGTCCTGCTGGCTGAGACTGTTGTTGGATATGTGAACCTCCCTGACTGGCATATGTGTGTCATATGGACACACATGTGGCCCAGCACATTTCCTGCAGTGGGTTTTATCACTAAGTGTAGTACTGCCTACTGTGGTGACACCAGTATTTGTTACAGATCACATGCTGCCATTGTAGGTGTCTGCTATCTGCTGGCATCCCATTCAGCCACCCAATTCCCTTGCATGCTCACATCCATACCATAGATACAAGTAACAACACATACTACTCCATTCGGCAATTGGTAAGAAGAGTGACTTACCTTGTGATTGTGCCAGTATTATGGATGATGCTGGAGGGCTGCCTATGTTGGATGCACATAGTACACTCCCTATACATGGTTGAGCACAAGTAGTGTCATGTTTGGTACCCCTTTTACTGTATGCGCGAGTCAGAGAGAGGTGCCATTCCTTGGGTCCTTCCAGTGTCAGTGTATGTGCTATGCATTGCCTCTTTGTCAAGGCCAGGGCATACTGGGCACTCCTCCTTCTGCCTACTGGGGCTGGCTCAGGTTGTTCCTCCTCTGAGTCACTCTGTGCTTGTGCAGGCCTTGGCAATGGTAGGGGGCTGTGTGGTCCAGACCCGTGCTGTTCATGCTGCAGCTGTTTCTGCAGGATCATATTGTGTAGCATGGCACATATGATGACAATCTGAGTACATGTAGCTGGTGAGTACTGCAAGGCTCCACTGGATGTGTCCAGGCAGCGGAACGGTGACTTGAGCATCCCAAACACATGCTGTATTATAATTCTGGTCTGTGTGTGTGCCTCATTATGGAGTTCTTCTTCGGGTGTGTGTGCATTTCTGATGGGTGTCATCAGTCACACCTCCAGTGCGTAACCAGCATCCCCACTAGGTGGCCGTGAGGGATGTCCCCTTGGCAAATCTCTGGTACATCTGTGTCAGGTGCCAGATGTGGGAATTGTGATAGCTTCCATGGTAGCTAGCACACACATTCATTATAATGCTCTGGGCATCCCACATGACCTGGCAGTTGATGGAGGGGAAGCCCTTGCAGTTGATGCATACCATACCCCACTCACCGGGTGGTGCTTTGATGCATATGTGCGTGCATTCTATAGCACCCACTACCTCAGGGTATTCTGCTATTTGGTGGAAGAGAAGCATATTGCTGGCCAACACCTCACAGGTGTTGGGGAAGTATACGTGCTCACCAGCATGTGCTGACATGGCATCCAGGAACTGGTGGAGTACCCTGGATGCTGATGCCTGTGAGATCCCCATGATATCCCCAGCTGACCTTTCGAAGGTACCCGTGGCTAGTATTCTTAGGCCTACACATACCTTGGTATACACTGGGATGGGTTCCCCTCTGTTTGTTCTGTGTGTCAGGCGTGGCTGGCACAGCTCAACAATTTGCTGTAGGAGGTCCCTGTCCACCCTATAGTGTTCCACTATCTCCAGCTCATGTAGCCCCTGGTAGGTTACCCTGGGTCTGTACACTCTTCTCTGTCTCCTCACTGTGAGTTGGTCAACAGCATTCTCATCCTCACCACCCTCAGCCTCTTGCACATGTTGATGTATGATAGCTACTGCAGCCCCTATCATTTTGCTGTTTTTGTTTGTTAAAATTTCCCTGCTTATATACACCAGTGGTGTAGAGTATGTGGGAAAAAACAGAGGGAAAGTTGTTTACATATTTTGTAGTAGTGTTCTGGGCTGGGCTGGTCTGCTGCCTGTGTAATTGGCTGATTCTGATGCATTTCACCTGCCAGCTATGCTAGTTCTCCCTGATTACCTTCCTACTGCTGTTTTCTCTTCCCATTGCCTTCCTGTTTAAGCCCGGGGGCATGCCGCACAAACACAGTGCTCAAATGTGCACAGAGTTGCTATTTCCTGGTTTACTTTTTTTTTTCCTTAAAACCTGGTGTGCGGCAAGCACACCAACTTAGGCAATGTAAAGAGTGCTAGGCAGCCTCAGACACACACCCTTGTTTAGCTCTGCTAAGCTAAGGGCAAACCCGAGCCACAAGGCTCCAATCCGCTTACAGTATGCCTGACACACCCCCCATGATGTCAGCTAACTCCTAGGCTTGCACCAAGCTATTCCTGCACTTACACTGTTGGGTGCTGACTAGCACTGAGGGGAAATCTGGGATTCAGTATCATTCCCCTCATTTGTATAAGATTGCCTGCTGATGCATAGTTACAGGTCCCGCACTGAGCCTCCCTCGTTAGCAACCACTATTCACTGGCCATGTTGTCTTCTGCCTGCCATTGAGTATATTGGCAAAATAGTGATTTTGGTTCTTATTTCAGGTTATTTTTTTTATTTTTCACCCAATCTCATTTGCGCACCACTGCCCTATGCTTAAGCAGCCGAAATAGGCTAAAAACAAAAAGTTATTATTTTTTTTAACTGTTTTCCATGCCAATGGCCATATATTTGGCCATTGGCATGCTTTACATCATATATACCCTTTATTTGGAGCTATCATGGCTCCGTTTTGTAGTTTGCAGAAATGTACTCAGTTACTAACCGAGTACATTTCTGCAGATTACACTAGTCCTGCACGGCCGGCTGCCAGCTTCCTGGTTCGCAAATTCACCTCATTTGCATGGTTTTCACCTGCAAATGGGGTAATGTACATACTGGAGCTGCGTCTGTGCAGGAATAGTGCAGGAGCGCTCGTGCACATCCCTGCAGCTTATTCCTGGATCGCACGGTTGACCTATTGCCTATTGGAGCTGCTGCACACTGTGCAGGGCTTGCTGAATCCAGGGGGTTGTCTAACAGAACCCATGTGGTTAGGGTAGCAGGTGCCACTCTTTATAGCAAAACGACTGCCAGTGGTGTAACACATGGTTCAGTTTTGGGCCCTTTCCTATTTGGCATATATTTCTCATACCTTCAGGCCTGTACTTCTGGCCTATGGTTAACTAAGTTTGCAGATGACTGTAAATTGAGGGTTGTTATTTGATCTTCAACTGCCTCACAATTGCATCAATATGGCTGAGACCATGTTAACAATTGCTGCAAGGACAATGGTCTCAAATTAATAATAAAAAATGCAGCATAGTTCATTTTGGTAATTACAACAGTTTCACTTTATCTTAAAGGAGATGCACCCTCCAAACAGATACTGTTTTAAGGGACCTGGGTACTCTTGTTGACAATTCCTTAAAATTTGACTATCATGTCTCTATAATAGTTCAGAAAGCCTTTTAAATGGCACATCTAATTTCCAGTGGCATCTCCACTAGATTCAAAGAAGTCTTAATTCCCCTTTTCACATATTTTACCAGACCCATTACTGAATATAATACACCTTCTGGCATGTATTTTTCAAACATATCACACAACGTGAGAGACCTCAAAGAGTCATAGCTGAAAAGATCAGTGCCCTCAAAAAATCATAGCTATCAGAAGAGACTGGTAGCCCTTTCTCTGTATTCAGTCTCTTACAGACTCCTCCATGGAGATCTATGTCTAGCATTTCATGCCATGAAAGATCCAACCATATTTGATCTCCTATTCTTTCATATAACTAATTGTAGATTAAATACTCATTTAAGGGAACTAAATCTTCATTAGCAGATAAATAAAACATGTTGATGTGATAGATTCAAATCCCAGCGTATCCCTAACCTCTTGGACAAACTTCCACTACATGTCAAGCAGAGTAGCACCCCTGCCACCTTCAAGGTAAACCTAGATAACTGGATGGGCAGTCTCAAATTTTCTCCCAGTCTATCTTGTCTTGCCCTCTTTGAGGCTAGAGGAAAATTTTGAATATTTTTTTTTTGGCTAGTCTTGAAATGGTAGACCAATTGCCTAGTACTTCCCAATAAACCTATGTTCCTAAGACAGGAAGGTCAGTCATTTTCATCTGCATACCATGCAATTACATCCATTTTGTTAATATCTGGTTGTAGTAAGAAAATAGTAATAGACACAGTAATATATTTCAAGTTTGTTTTACACAAATCCATAATGGCCACAAAAAAGGTATTTAAACTTATTTTACACACATGTGCAGTAGTTCTGCAAAGCTATATCAATGACTGTTTAACCTGAGCTCACTTTTATCCACAGACCACCCCATAACCTATAATTGTAGTAATTTTGTTGACTGTGTACATTTGAGATGTCTAACTGTGGTAAAAAAAATAATATCTGCAGAAATGCATTTCAACTTTTTTTCCACAAACAGTGGGAAAACAACAAAAAGCCAGAAGGATTGTGAGGCTCCACTTTCACAGTCTGTATTCATACTGAAAATGAAGATCAAGCAAGCTTTTGTTTTTCTGTTCCATGGGAGGTTTCTGTCCTCCCTGAGCTTGCCTTGGGACACCTGCATTACTCTTTGATAGGTGTACCACCACAGTCAAACTCCCCATCAAATACTGTCCCTGGAGCAAGTCACTCCCAGATGCCCAGGTACTGTGAGCCAGAAGTGAGAGCCCTGGTGAGGCTCACTCCCGCACATAGCAAAGATAGTATAACAATGGTTTAACATGAGTAGATGACAACGACAGTCATTTTCATCCACAGCAGACATCATCTGTACCCAGAAATTATAGCCACTTTGTTGACTCTGTACACTTCAGATGTGAAATAAAATAAAAAAGGCCACTATAATTTATTGCACCTCTGTTTCATGCAGCTATACAATAGTCAATCCCAGTAAAGTATTCCAGTTAACTTCACACCAATACATATTAATATTGCAAAGCCATCCACTGTCTATAAAATCTAGTTGCCTTACACGAAAAACAAAAACTTACATGATAAAATCCAGCTCATCCTAAATGAGTTAAACCCTAACTACAGCATTTCTTCAAAGACCCTAGGATCATGGTACTATAGCTGACTACTTAAGGCTGCTGTTGCTGTTTCTTTCCTGGCTTTCACATCCACTCTACTGTTCAAAATTTGTGGACTTTCTGCCCCTTTATGGCCTTCCCAGAATCTAGCCAATGAATCAGAAAGTCTCAAAGCCGTTTGATTATTTTTTTAAACTGTGGGTGGGACAGAATAGATAGCATACAAACTGAATTGTATGTAACACCTCTCACATATGGCAATAGGGGTGCCATGGCAGCAGTATTCCTTTGCTGAAATAAATACATTCAGAAAATAATCCTGAAATGAATTTGTACTCTACTTGGAAACCTTGTTTGCCTATGTCTAAGGCCATCCATGCATAATACAACTAGTATTTCCAGTTTCCCAGCCCAAATATAATGAATTTCATTCCCTGTTCATCTTCCTGGAGGTGATCCTGGAAGTGGTGAGGGGTTAGACCCATGAAATGAGTGGAAAAAGGCAATCCAGTAATTTCGCTGATGGTCAGAGGGCCATTAGGGAAAAGGCACCATGGAAAAAAAGCATGATTCATAGCATTAAAATTCTAGGTGCAGCCTACATGGTAAGTACACAGGGTGAGAGAAAAGAAGAGATACAATATGTATTCTTGGGGGGAGGGGTTGTATGCTTGATAAAACAGTAAAACAGTGACTCTTCATTGCTAAGCTGAATACAACTTTTAGATGACTCATCTTTCTTTAAGTTGAACCTAGTGTTGTATTTTACACGATAAGAAAAGTAACTAAAGTAAAGGAATTCATGGAGTGTAGCAAAATATCCAACTCTGCTAGTTTGTGCGGGCCACTTTATTCATATCTTAGTATGTATGATCCTTTGTGTAGCCAGGTGTCTACAGACTGTTTTACTTATTTCACAGCAAGATCTCACTCTCAAGTGTGTGATTATGGAGACATCAAGGACACTCTGTACTTGGTCCAATAAATCTTGAATTGTTCTCTAAAACTAATACGTCCCCTAGTTGCTTACTGTTGTACAGAGTCTAAATCAGCTGTTAAAGAAAAAGATGAATTCATCAACAAAATGTTGGTAAACTGATAAATATGTCAACCAGGAATGTCAAATATGTATATGACAGAAACAACTTATCACAGTTTTTCGAGGTTTTCTTTGAAACAATAAATATTTAATGCATGGATTATTTTCTGTTGGGAACAGGCTGAATACAGAAAGCAAAACTAGGAAATGTAAGTGACCTATAAAAATTCCAGCCCAGCAATGCATAGAACTTGGTGTTTTCACTTTCACTGTAAGCAAAATTGAAGAAAGATGTTGAATTTATTTTACAAATTCCCATAAAACATTATTAAGAGCTTTGTTTACTAAAAAAACTTCTTGTAGCAACAGATAAGGCATAGTACTTGGGGCACATTCATGACTCTTTCGAGACAGAGGAAAGACTCTGCCGCTAATTAGAAGAGTTTTAATTCCTGTTGTCTGGGATTTTCCAGAATAATACTGTGGTACCAGTACTAATATTTTAGAAAAACACTCCACAAGTAACTTCCCCCTGGTGCTCTGCTGACCTGGTATTCAGTAGGATCACTTAGTTAAATATGAAACAACCTGAAAAATATAGCCCACAAACAATTATAAGGAATATTTAGCAGTATGATAGCTACTCTGTAAGATCTCTAGCGAGAGTTCAAAAAAGGTCATGGCGCTAATGACTCATGAAAAAGTCCACACATTTCATCTTCTGCCAAATGGAGTGGAGCAACCACATTGATATCAACTTTGCAAAAGGTTCTGGCATTCATTATCATCATTTGCTACTGAGTAAGCATAATATGCTCATTGAAACCAAGGATAGTATCAGATGGCCTGTTTGCTTTCCTGAAGGCAGGGAATAGAAGATAGGGCAGCTTTGTGCAACATCATAACCTTATGACATAAACTCGAGAGTGAAATGGAGATTTGTCTAGGGTCATTTTTTTTTAGTTCAGAAAAGCAAACGTATAATTATTTTTAATACTGCCTACACAGTGAGTGCATGTTATATTGATAAATTTTACAAACACTATACTTGTACAATGACTAAAGCCCATATCCAGCCAAGATAGAATCCAAGAATGCTATGAGTAGGAGATGAAGGCATAAATAGGAGCAACACAAAATGCCATAAGATTTAACTCATGCTGGTTAAAGTGGTTTCTGCATTTTAATTGCTGAAAATGAAAATGCACAATTCCCAGGAACTCCTTAGAGTTCTAACAAGCCTCTTGATTAAAGAAATAGGTGAACTAATTGAGCACAGTGGTGTTGTAATAAAACTAATACTTTTGTTCATCAAAGTTACCATTTCAAGTATGTAGCTTCTCATTCTTACCTTGTTTTTCTTTAGACTACCATACTCCCATTTTTTTCTTGAATTTTGACCTGTGCACATCACTGTGTGCTGGCCTTATCCACTTAGAGCAGTTGGGTACATGCAGTAAAAAAATTGCAAGGCAACTTGACAGACAGGGATACACTTCTAACAAGCCATGATTTCCATGATGTGTAAAACCAAGACCCACCGCTTTGTGATGTTTGTAATTCAAATGGATGGTAAGGATTCCATGGCATTTGTCTGATGAATGGTGAGATTAAAACAATAAGTAAAAATAAATACAAAAATAAAAAAATAGCACAAATTAATGCAGTGTCAAGTAATACAGTTAACACAAAAATGTCCATACATCAGAAGAAAATGTTTTTTACTCTAACCATTTCCACAAAAAAAGTGAAAAAAATACTGTTCTCCAAAACAGAGTCCAGTCATTCCTAAGATGAGTACAATACTCTGGTGTGCAATAATTTGTAAATTGCCATTTTATGATTTTACACTAATTTAAAACAGGTCTATCTACTTGAAATAGAACAAAACCAAATGAACAATTCCAGATGTTCCGCATACAAAACAATAAAATTTATACTACTTTGAAGAAATCCCAATTCTTCTATTTCTTTAGCTGTAGTCCAAACAGAATGATTTTCAAATGAAAGATGTGTCAGACTGATGTTTCTCTATTGTGCAGTAAGTGTGGTCCACAGAGATATGTTAAAAGACACTCAGAAATACACGATGCATGATTTTATACATTATAATGTGGCAAGCTCTGAAGATATAGTTCTGCTTGTGTTTTGTAAAAGTAATTCAATTTTATACATAAATGGGGTGATGAAAATCATTCACATTTGTGGTATTCTAAGATGAATTAAATCTCCAGTAAAATTTGTGTTGCATTGTCATGTGTTAGAGATAGGGGTTATAGCAAAATCATGAAGCAACATTGCATTGTATAGAAATGGATCATACTTGTGTTTCATATTAAAGGCAGTACATTCCATTACTGTTCTTTTGATATGCTTTGTGAGCAATGCTGAGGAATATCAGCAGGTGATAACAGCAATGTTTTTGGTTTAAAAATTTTACTGATTTTGCCTTGTGTCATGAACAGAGTACAATGACAAGGGAAATGGAGAAAGGCATTAAAGGACAGCAGCCTAGAAAATTATTATAATCATGGTATGGTATCAGCATTAATAGATAAAAAATCTCCATCTATGAGAATAATTGTGCTTTGTCTAATATTTCTATTTAATATAGAACAGCTTTGTTCTTTTTAAAAATAATATAACTGTGGCAGCCTCATTTACAAAATATCCACCTGTCATGCCTGTTCTTAGGATAATTTGCAGTTAGTCCTGTTTGCTTCAGAATTTCTATTACAGCCTGCATGTTAGCTAGATGTTAGTTCCAACCCTCAGAATACATACCAAAAATATTATCTTCTAGGTAGGCTGCAGCACAGCTGGTATGGGGTTTCAAAACTATTTCCATTATTCACTAGAAAGTTAATGGGGCATCTTGTAACCCACTGGATGTTGAAAAGGCAGTCTTTTTTTAGAAAAGTCTTTGGATGATCATCCTCGGCTGTTAAAGGGACTCGCTAATAACCTTATGTCGGCATAATGTCAAGAATCTTGCTTTCCCCAACTTTTCTATTAACTTAGCAACCCATTTTCCAGTTTTTCTTTGAACTTAGCAACCAATACCCCAACTTTTCTATTAACTTATTGATGCTAGACATAGGAAAACTGTCCAAATTGTGAAATACTAACATACTAAAATCATTACAGAACCTGATTGCTTCATCAGATTTTGGGACTAACAGTATGGGTCTGGTCCCCTCACTTTTGGACTACTCATTATCTTACATCTTCTACTACTGACTTCATTTGTGACTTTGGTATTCAGTAAGGTTTTAAGTTAGCTTTCTCTTCTGGACTAGTCTCATAAGTTCATAAGTTAGGTAAAGTGTTCAAGCCTTATGGCTTTCAAGGAACACTAGCTCAGTAATTGCTGGATCAAACACCATAGCTCCAGCCCAATCATCAGTTAAAGACTTTTTAAACTTTACTAAGCTATATGTACCTCTAATATAGTCAGGTAATTTATTGCAAAATTGAGCCATCCTTTGTGTTAGATAGCTATTTCTATTATTTTTATTACATAACTATAAACAGAACTTTAAATTATGGTGTTTATATGTCTTTAATTATATACTTTGCAACCCAATAAAAACTGAAGAAAAGAATCATTAAATATCATTTAGGCAAATATAAGTTGACCTAGATATATCTATAATGGAAGACATAAAGACTTGCTGAAACATATCTATCCTCATAGCAAAACTACTTAATATCAGATATTCTTTTTGCAAATATAATTTGTATTGATTCTATACAATTAAGCTGTTGTTTACTAAGAATACAAAACATTATATTGCATTCACGGAAAGGCTGTTGGTCCAGATGACATACCTGTGGAAGCATGGAGGCGTTTAGGTGAAATGGCAGTGGAGTTTTAACTAGATTGTTTAATGAAATCTTGGAAAGTGAGAGGATGCCTGAGGAATGGAAAAAAAGTGTCTTGGTACTGATTTCTAAGAACAAGGGTGATGTGCAGAGCTGTAGTAACCACAGAGGAATTAAATTGATCAATCACAGCATGAAGTTATGGGAAAGAGTAGTGGAAGCTAGGTTAAGAAGGGAGGTGATGATTAATGATCAGCAGTATGGTTTCATGCCAGGAAAGAGCACTACAGATGCGATGTTTGCTCTGAGAGTGATGATGGAGAAGTACAGAGAAGGTCAGAAGGAGCTGCATTGTGTCTTTGTGGATTTAGAGAAAGCATATGACAGGGTGCCTAGAGAGGAGTTGTGGTATTGTATGAGGAAGTCGGGAGTGTCAGAGAAGTATGTAAGAGTGGTACAGGATATGTACGAGGGTAGTGTAACAGTGGTGAGGTCTGCGGTGGGAGTGACGGATGCATTTAAGGTGGAGGTGGGATTAAATCAAGGATCAACTCTGAGCCTTTTCTTATTTGCAACAGTGATGGACAGGTTGACAGACGAGATCAGACAGGAGTCCCCGTGGACTATGATGTTTGCAGATGACATTGTGATATGTAGTGAGAGTAGGGAACAGGTGGATGAGACCCTGGAGAGGTGGAGATATGCTCTAGAGAGAAGAGGAATGAAGGTCAGTGGGACTAAGACAGAATATATGTGTGTGAATGAGAGGGAGGATAGAGGAATGGTGAGGATGCAGGGAGTAGAGGTGGTGAAGGTGGATGAGTTTAAATACTTAGGATCAACAGTTTAGAGTAATGGTGAGTGTGAAAGAGAGGTGAAAAAGAGAGTACAGGCAGGATAGAGTGGGTGGAGAAGAGTGTCAGGAGTAATTTGTGATAGACAAGTACCAGTAAGAGTGAAAGGGAAGGTCTACAAGAGGGTAGTGAGATCAGCTATGCTATATGGGTTGGAGACAGTGGCATTGACAAAAAGACAGGAGTCAGAGCTTGACGTGGCAGAGTTGAAGATGTTAAGATTTGCACTGGGTGTGATGAGGATGGACAGGATTAGAAATAAGTATATTAGAGGGTCACCCCAGGTTGGACGGTTTGGAGGCAAAGCCAGAGAGGCAAGATTACATTGATTTGGACATGTGCTGAGGAGGGATGCAGAGTATATTGGGAAAAAGATGCTAAGGATGAAGCTGCCAGGTAACAGGAAAAGAGGAAGGCCTAAGATAAGGTTTATGGATGTGGTGAGAGAGGACATGCAGGTGGTTGGTGTGACAGAGCAAGATGCAGAGGACAGGAAGAAATGGAAACAGTTGATCTGCTGTGGTGACCCCTAATGGGAGCAGCCGAAAGAAGAAGAAGATATTGCATTCCAAAATCGATTTGATATATACCTTAAATAAACTTGTTAAGATCATAACCTCTCTTGTAAAGATTCTGCGACTCAAACCTATCTGTCTCAAGTACTTATTACAGATCATTCTCACATGATTTTCAAAACAAGAGGAATCAGTCACTATACCAAGATTCTTATATTCACTAACTTCCAAAAAATCAAATGTAGACAATGCAATAGAGCTGCTTAATTTTTGTCACAATACATGATATTACACTTTTTCCTCACTAAATGAGGAACTATCTGTACTAGCCCTCTTATCTAAGCATAGTAATTTCTTATTAATAATTACTGAAATCATCTGTATTATTAGCAAACAAATAATTTTATAATTATCGGTGTACTTAACCAACCAACAATTATTGTGTGGAATAGAGGCAATAACAATATTAAAGAACAAAGGCCCAAGCACAGATCCCTGAGAAACACCTGAACTCACTAGTGTTTTATTTAATTCTGCCTCTGAGTCAATGATTAATCCATATACATAAATATTGATTAACCTTATATTGCTCCACAGCCAAGTTAATATGTCAAAAACTTTGATTAAATCCAAATAGATTACAACTGTCCAAATCCCATCTCCTTAGCCCTAGAGATGTAATCTTAAAAGCTTGACAAATTAGTAGGTGTAGAATGTCCTTTAAAAAAAAACAAAAAAAGACATGTTGAAAAAATATCAAGCAATGCAAGATGATTTTCTTTAAGTATGATTTTACAATACATGTCTCAAAGAATTTGTATAATATCGATGTTAGACTTACTGGACAATCCTCCGGATTCACCAATCTTCCACGCAGGACTAGCTTAGTCCTGCACGGAAGTGCCCGTTTAGGAGCAGGACGGCAGCGTGCCATGCATATCAATGAAGGCATGCTGTCCAAGCTCCTAGGCTTACATGGAGCATGTAAGAGTACAGGGGGAGTGACACAACCCTTCAATGTAGAACAGCAGAAAGTGGGAATAAATGAGCGAGAATGCTAATAAGTGTCCGCAGATCCCCACCAACAGTTCCCCATGTGTACAACAGCAACAGTACAGAAAAAGCAAATGAAGAAAGCCTTTTAATTTTTAAAAAAATCTGATTAAAGCTAACAGTAGGTGCACGAGTGTGCCCCTCGCTTAGCTACGGTTAAAGCAGCTTAAAAGGCTGAAGAGGATAACAAGGAAGATATATGAAAATGTAGCAGCACAGCAATAGTGTAGTAAGCAGAGCATTTGCCTAATAAGCAGGCATTCCCAGTTTGAGTCCCACTGCAGCACAGTCTATTTTACATGGCAACGCACATTATAACCAATATTTTTGTTGCAAAACCAACTAAATAACACATATTTATGAACTAGAGTACTGCAGGAAATGCACATGTGAAGTATCAGTGTCATAATGAATAAGGCACTAGTAAGCAGGTCTAAGCACAACTAAGTAGTAGTAAGCATATGTAAGCACTAGTAAGCATGTTTGAGTGCGTTTGCATGGGGGTAAGCACTGCCTACACAGATTAAGCAATCTGGAAGCTTAGTGAGTATAAGAAACTGTATCCCGAAGCTAGCAGTGCTTAGCTCCGCGCAAACACGTGCACACCCGCTTACAACTGCTTTAAAGTGCCTTAATCACTCTGTATCCAACGGCCCATGTTCTGCCCAGCAATAAAATAAACAGCCTCTGCAAGGCTCAAACGCAGGATCCTGTACACTACACTTACAGTAGTTAACCACTAAGCCATCACAGCACTACATAAGATTGAGGTTTCAACAAACAAATCCTCGCCATAGGAAAATCAAACTGAACATGTGAAATGAATGAACACTACAACAACATATGTACAGTGTGATGTTGTATAACCTGCTACATAACATAAATATGTGAACTGGAGTACTGCAGTAAGGCCATATGTGAGGCGTTATTGTAATAAAGTGTTGAATTCTCCAGGACCCCATACAGTGTACGTACACATGAATCACAGATACCAGACACAGATATAACATGTAACAAATAATAAATCAATGTCAAAAGGAAAATATAATGCTAATTAGATATTAAGCAACTCTAAGCATCGCAGAGGTCAGCTTACATGGTGTAAGCAATGTGTAGGCCGGCTAACTCAATCTGCACAGTGGTATGCCCTTTTAAGCAATGCCAGCATTAGGTAAGCAGGTGTGCCCATAGTTTAGCCTTTTGAAAACCATCCAATCATGGGAAAGTGTGGGAAATCAGGTGTATTTAAACCCCACAGGCATCAATAATTCCCATAACTGGTTGTAGCCCTTTGCTGTAGGCAGAATGGCTGGAGTTGGTGAAGGCACTCGATTTAGACCACAGCGCTGAGGCTCCCAGGAGTCCAGATTCATGGTATGGCTCCTGGTAAAACACCATGAGGAGAGACTATTGCAGGGCCAGTATCAGGGCTCTCAGTATAAAGCGGAGGCCTGGGACAGTCTGGCCCATGACCTCACCAGTGCCACTGGTATTCCCCAGACTGGTGAGCAGGTCAGGTATCACCATGCTGACCTGAAGTGGTGGAGGGGTGATTTCTTGGACCAGTGGATCCAAGAATCCAGGCAGATGGCTGATGACCCAGCACTAAGTACTCATTCTACTACATAGATTAATGCTTGCCTAGCTTGTGTATACTATGGATAGGTAATGGCTAAATATCACTGTATTTCTCCAACAGCTGCAGATGAATGGGCTGTGAACCAGCAAGCCCATGCTGCTAGGCTGCAAAGGCTGTGTTGTGAGGCAGGTTAGTAATATTCTTGCATGTACTGTCATAAATAAATATAACAGTACTAGAAAGTGTTGTACCAGTATAAAAATGTATTGTGTATGGGATGTACTGACTAAACCAGACAATATAGCAGGAAGACTGTCATATAGGTTGCATAGAAAAAGGTGTACTTTCTAGTGATTAAAAGTATAACCCCTAGAGTGTTTGTGTACATTCTGCTTTCATATGTTGTTGTAGTGTTGCATTCTATAAATAGTACTGTTGTATTAAGCAGTCTTACCTACACTGTTGAATGCAGTTAAAATGTGTAGGAAGTTCAGTATAACAATGTTGGAAGTCCTAAGAGGTCAGTCATATAGAACAATTGAGGGAGACTTAGAAACCATTGGAATGCTTTACACCAATTCCCTGATAGCACAGTGTACTGTGATGTCAACTGTAATATTTTTACCACACACAGCAAGGGTTTGAATCCTGGGAGTGGTAGTGAGTTGTATGAATAGTCATACCCCACAACTGTACAGACTTTGCTAGAATGTTCAGATAGTACGCTGTAAGCATAATCATAACCATCAGCTCTACAGACTGTGGCAGAATGTTCAGGTAGTAAGCTGTATGCATAGTCATACCCCTCAACTGTTCTGATCTGTCCAGCATGTCCAGATATTTGGCCCAAATCTGCTGCCCGGTAACCTGTTCCCCTGACAAATAAGTGTGATGATCCAAGAAATGTAGGCAGCTTATACTGACATATAATAGATAGTCAGACCTGAACATAAAAAGAGAATGTATATGGAAACAAACCTGTCATTGTAGCATCTCACCAAAAGTGTATGACAGCTATTCCAAAATATGTCACATTAACACCTGCATCCTGTCAAGCCTTGACCAGAGTGTGTGCAATAACGGACTGTTATGTATGTGTATAACAGCAACATGGCATCTGGGAGTATGTGTAGAATTTGTCAGGTAGTGTTAACAAAGATTTACCCCACAGCTATAACAGGTAAGAGGTGTAGACTGTAGGTACAACACAGTTCACTCATATACTTGTCTACAAACATGGCATATGGGAGTATGTGTAAAATTTGTCAGGTAGTGTTAACAATGATTTTCCCAACAGCTATAACAGGTAAGAGGTGTAGACTGTAGTTACAACACAGTTCACTCATATACTTGTGTACAAGCATGGCATCTGGGAGTATGTGTAGAATTTGTCAGGTAGTGTTAACAATGATTTTATCAACAGCTATAACAGGTAAGAGGTGTAGACTGTAGTTACAACACAGTTCACTCATATACTTGTCTACAAGCATGGCATCTGGGAGGATGTGTAGAATTTGTCAGGTAGTGTTAAGAATGATTTTCTCAACAGCTATAACAGGTAAGAGGTGTAGACTATATGTAAGACACAGTCCACATATATACTAATCTACAAACATACCATTGTACAAAGTAAGGCCACTGGGTAGTGTAATAATACATGTAAGGGACAGATCACTGCAGTGACTAAGAAAGTTGTGAAAACTACAGGGATATATTATTTGTTAATTGACTTTTCTCTCTAACCCCCACCATATGTGCAATAGTAACCCAATTACACACCTCAATGGATATGTGTACACTCCATACTTTTGTTGGGACATATGTCCTATTGGTTTACAAATATTCACATTTGGTTCTATGCATGTGCCATGTTAAAATACCCCCATACTGGTGGCCTGTTGCCATGAATGAAACCTGCATACTGTTGTAATGGCCACTGTTGTCCCATATATGCATGTGTTCTGCTTGCTCTGTAACTGTTGTAAATCTGGTGTCTTGGGTTAATGGGAATACCTATGCATGCTGGTATAACTAAACCTGAATGCTGTTGACTATTACTAACCCATATCATTCTTAAAACTGCAACACCATAGCTCGTATGGGAAGGCCGGTCCCAGCAGACCCACCTGTCCCACTTCAGCTGGCCAAGGCACCGGGCACCAGCACATCTGGGGCCCAGCCTGGGACCTCCTCCTCTGTTGGCCCTGCACCATCTTTGGGTGGAACCACCGCAGGGGATGCGGCTCGCTCCCCCCCCCCAGGGAGCGGGGGTGGAGAGGTACCTGTCACCCGCCATCAAGTCTGGGCCATGGTGTATAGGGAGCTTAACTGGGAGTTTTGAGACTGGTTACACTAGTTTGAGGGCCATGTGGTGGAATTAGAGGATGAGCCTGCCCAGCACAGCCACCCTTGGAGCCGTGAAGGTGCAGTGGTGACTGCCCAAGGGTGGGGACCTCAGTCCCACTGTTTCCATTTGGGGGCTCATGGGCTTGCGACTTCCAAACACTCCTCCCCGTCCAAGGTGTTTACCCCCCACATGTGTCATATACCACCCCGTATGAGTCTTGTTTGTTAACCTACGAAACCTACCTACCCAAATATACCTACTACCCCTCCCCAACATCCCACTCTCACCTGAAAAAAAAAGGGTAATCTGTTCCCACAAAAAAATTTCACCCCATACATAGCTGTCCATTTCACACACATGTCCACTGGACACATATAATCCAGTCTAATTGGCATCACAACACATTATTGTTGTCCTCACCCCCTCCCAGGGGTTTGAGTGTCCAAATCTACCTCCAAATTCAGTGTATATGCACAGCTGTAGAAGAGATGGGCAGCTATGAACCTTCCCTACACCATTCCTGCACATCCCTGGCTATTTTCCCTACTGTCTTTCCCTCTTTGTGCCCCTTTTTTACCACTTTCCTATCAACCCCTTTTACTTTTCTTTTAAAGAAATTAGTGCGGGGGGTAAGTGGAAGTAAGCACTTTTAAGCAGCAGTGAGCGAGTTTAAGCCTGTTTGCATGGGGGTAAACAATGCCTACACAAGTTAAGCAATTTAGAAGCTAACTGAATATAAGAAACAGTAACCAGAAATAAGCACTGCTTACCATCGCGCAAACCCACGCAAACCCGCCTACAACTGCTTAAAAGTGCCTTAACCACTCTGTATCCAATGGCTCTTGTTCTGCCCAGGAACAAAATAAACAGCCTCTGCAAGGCTTGAGCTGAGGAGCCTACACACCACAGCAAATGTAGATTACCACTAAGCCATGGCAGACATACATAACCCTGCTGTTTTCACAAACATAGCATCCAGCAATATCATTCAACAGTACAGGAAATGTATTTATACATGTAGATGTGTGTGTGTGTGTGTGTGTGTGTGTGTGTGTGTGTGTGTGTGTGTGTGTGTGTGTGTGTGTGTGTGTGTGTGTGTGTGTGTGTGTGTGTGTGTGTGTGTGTGTGTGTGTGTGTGTGTGTGTGTGTGTGTATGTTTATTGATAACTAAATAGATATATACCTCTCCCTCTATATATATATATATATATATATATATATATATATATATATATATATATATATATATACAGCAATATATATATATATGTGTGTGTGTATACAGATATATATCTCTAGATATAATAGAGCACATAACAAAGACATATATGCCCACAGGCACCGTAAATGGTGGTGAGGGGGCTCAAGCAACATATGTCTTACACGTATCGATATCTTACCCCCTCCAGCCATGCTACCTGTATGATGTGAAGCTGGTTTTGATATATCATACAGTACAGTCTGGCTACCATAGTGAATGTACAATGTGTAAGCAATAAACATTTCTAAGATACATATACACACACACAGGTATGCAGATACACTCATATATATATATATATATATATATATATATATATATATATATATATAGAGAGAGAGAGAGGGAGAGGGAGAGAGAGACATATACGTAACTACACATACACACACAGAGGTATGTCTAGGAAGATACATATTTAGAGGGTGCACACCACACTGAACAGCCAGTATCCCTACAGTTGCAACCTCATCAGATGGACAGTGTATGACTCACCCATACAAAAGACAATTGTTGCCTGAAACATATACCTAAAGAGAAGTCAAAGGATGTAACATCACACACAGGTTTGAATATGTTTTAAAGGTTTATTTATATATTGTTACAGTTCTATATGCCATGTCATTTCACAGTTTATACTCTGAAATATATACAAATAGATCAATGTAACTGTCAAACAGATCATTTAAAACAGTAATCTGAAAGCATAACATATGTTGCTGTCCAGGCCAAGGCCTTCAAGTACTACAACAGTAAATACTGACTGGGCCACAGGATAACAATCAGTCAACAGTAAGTAATGCAGATGTATAGCCCAGCAGCCTCTAACTACACTCTGTACCCAATCCCTAGGGGGAAAATACCTAAGTTGACACAATGGGATGTATCTGTTACATAATAATGCATAACTGAACCAATACAATTGAACTGACAAACAGAAAAGGCTGTATGGCAGTAGTCAGTAGGCCAGCAATGTTCACAAGGTAGAATGTATGGTACTGTACAGCCATATACCTTAAGCCAGCTTACTACTGATATACCTCACATGTTGTAACACCCTAGGTTAATTATGGTGCTCCTCCCCTTAGACTGACTTACAGGAGGATATAACAATGTTACATACACTGACCTCTACACTGCAGAAGGGCACACATGTGTTGTGCAGATGAAGGCTACATATATATGGACCCTACCCCACAATATGTGTGTGGGTCACAATAGCACTGAAATGATGGTGGGAATGGCAGCATGACATAATCACTGGCCACCACATAATAAGCCCTTACTGCTTGTCATATATACAAAGCCTGGTATGTCGATGGAGGACATAGGCTGGTCCACCAGCCCATATGTGAAATAGTGTTGCCATACTGTTGTCACAGGATAGTCTGCAACATACCTTTAGACAGGAACATGAAGTCAAAAACACAAATGGATGTAGCCACCTACTCAACACATACACTGCCAGTGATATATCTGACACAAGGCATGTGTGGTGGACAGACAAAACATAGGCCCACAGTTGAAAGCTATGCAGACAGACTGCAGTCCATGTTAAACTAGTATGTACATACAAACCATAAAACTGCTGCTATACAATGCATGTACCAACACTACTCACACTCTGTCTGTAGTTCTGGAACCTTATACAAATATGTAACAGCCCTGAGACTGCAAGTCCTCTTCTGAGAGGTATTGCTACCTGCTGTCTGTAACACTGCTGCCCACATGCAGAAAGGATGTCCACCATACAGGAAAGATAAAGGGACCATGCCCAAATGATGTAGGGATTTATAGTAGTGGGTTGCCATGACAGCGGTAATTGGAAGTACTACACAGCATGCTGTATGCAGGTAGCAAGTGAAGGAAACTGATTGGTGCAAAGAAAAATAGCTGTAGGCTAAGGCCAGGAATAAAAAGAAAGTTTTGAACAGACATCACTCACACAACAGGTATGTGAAGTATATATGCATGTAATTGACTGTAGTACTTAGGCCATAATAATGGGATAGATGATGTTGAATGATTTATATGTGCCAGCAGGTGTTGTTGCTGTAATGATGTTCAGCTGAACAAATGTTATGGACACTAGAGTCTGTTCCTGTGGGTGGTAGGCCATACCCATCGACTGTGCAGAGCAGCACTGACTGACAAGATGTAAGCCATCATAGTGTGTGTTGTGTAATGGAAAACATGTCTAGTAGTGTGGCCAATAGCCAGTGGTGGATGTAATGGCATAATGATGGATACGTGGGCTCCAGAGCCCACCATTTGCAGGATACTCCGGATAATGTGTAATGTAGCATGCTGAAATGCCATAGGTGTGTAATTCCATAGGTGTGTAACAGGTGTACCTGCAATATGTCCATGTATATACCCCCCTAATGTTAGGCTGCGTCCATATGTTGCTCATGTCTGTGTAGTAGCAAGGCAGAACACTCCAGCTGTGCAGGAAGGAAAGTCAGAGATAGTGGACCTGATGTCTGAATGTACCATATATATATATATATATATATATATATATATATATATATATATATATATATATATATATATATAAATATAGATATATAGATATGTATATATATATATATATATATATATATATATATATATATATATATATATATATATATATATATATATATATATATATATATATATATATATATATATATATATATATATATATATATATATATATATATATATATATATATATATATATATATATATATATATATATATATATATATATATATATATATATATATATATATATATATATATATATATATATATATATATATATATATATATATATATATATATATATATATATATATATATATATATATATATATATTGATATATGCATACATGTATGTCTACAGATATACAGACACCTACCTGTATATATAAACACAGATATGCAACATAATATATATCTACACATATATAGATGTATATGCATGTCTGTGTCTACATATATACAAACACACACACATATGTACATATACATATACATGCCCCATATTTTTGCATCACAGTGCTGCATGCTATGTGGGAGGGGATATCACACATATCAATCCACACAAATATACAGCAGTAAATGTGTGCAGCATGGACAGGTATGTCTCTTGTGAACCCCTTTTTGGGACCACATTGTACTTGTCTGTGAAGGTGGGATTGTGAATCCAGGTAACGATAGCAGGTATATTTGTGAAGGTGGGTTGGTAGATAGAGAACAGAGCCTACAGGGGTGGTATATGCCACCTGTGGTGGGTAAACACCCTGGATGGTGAGTGTCTTCTGCAATGTTGAAGCCACATGAGCCCCCATATGGAAACAGTGGGACCAAGGCTCCCACCCATTGCTAGTCACAACAGCAGTTGCACGGACCTGAAGGTGCCTTGGCTGGAGGCTGAGCAGGAGTAGCATGTGGACCCTGTGAATGTGTACTGAAGGCCTCAAGGTGCTGTAGCATATCCTCCTGGTTTGTGTGTAGCTCCCTATGCACCAATCCCTGGACCTGACCACGGGTTACAGGATCATGTCTGTGTATGCCCCCATGGGGGACACCACCCTGAAGGTAGTGTGGACCAGTAGTTGAGGAGGCCCCAGGGAGGGTCACACATGTGATGTGGTCTGGTAACATGGCCAGATGAGGTTGGAGATGTGGCTCTGCTGCCAAATATCCCTTAAACATGCTACTGTGTCACTGTTATAGAACATATGTGGGTAGTAATATTCCACACAATCCCTGAGCATGTCCAAAAGCATGCATAGATATTCCCAGTAACACAAAATGTCAGATGTGCAGCAATCACATAGCAAGCATACCACATGCATATATGGAACCATAGTGGCCCTGACAATGCCATGCAGGTGAATAGTCTGTAACACACCAGCAAAGATAGTGTCCATGCAGAGAACATGGCCACAGACACATAGCACAAAGTGTGTTACAATACAATACATATATATCCCACTGTTAGTTAGGGTGTGCCATACCTATTGAGTTGTGTAAATAGTTTGTTGTTGCAGATTTGGGGGGGGGCAGAAATGTGTATTAAGAACTATGGTAACCTTGTTGAATGATTTGCTGAGACCTGTTTCCATCTTTATGTCTTTCAGGCAAGATGTCCTTATGGCAGCTTCCATGATATTCCGCAGAGGAAATGGAGATCATCCTCAGCTACCTCAGCAATCACTATGTGTTACTGTTTGGCAGGCATGCACATGAGCAGCAGGAGCAGACCACCTTGTGGACCAACCTCGTCCACAGGGGCAACGATGTTGGACACCATAACCAAAGTTATGAACTGGTCCGGCATCATTGCTCTGACCTGCTTCACAATGCCCACAGGCATGCTGATGTAGTACAGGGGGATCACCTCACAACAGGGGAGGGATCATGCTTTCTACCCCCCTGACACGCATAGAACAGCTCCTCAGTAGCCTCGGGGCACCTGCCCATACCAATGTACAAGTGTCAGACAGCATTTTGGAGGTTGGTGTTACCCACACACCAGCTGAGTAGCATGCAGGTAAGACCACAGGGGGACCACAGGGAACATCAGTAGACCACATTTGCATATGCATCTGCATCTGTATAGGTGGATCATCTTCTTCTTCTTTTGGCTTTTCCCAGTTAGAGGTTGCCACAGTGGATCACCTGTTTCCATTTCTTCCTGTCCTCTGCATCTTGCTCTGTCACACCAACAACCTGCATGTCCTCTTTCATCACATCCATAAACCTTACCTTAGTCCTTTATCTTCTCCTCTTACCTAGCAGCTTTATCCTTAGCATCCTATTTCCAATATACCCAGCATCCCTCTCCAGCACATGTCCAAACCAATGCAATTCCACCTCTCTGGCTTTGTCTCCAAACTGTCCAACCTGGGCTGACTGTCTAATATACTTATTCCTAACCCTGTCTACCCTCGTCACACCCAGTGCGATTCTTAACATCTTTAACTCAGCCACATCCAGCTCTGACTCCTGCCTGTTTGTCAGTGCCACTGTGTCCAACCCATATAACATAGCTGGTCTTACTACCCTCTTGTAGACCTTCCCTTTCACTCTTACTGGTACTCGTCTGTCACAAATCACTCCTGACACTCATCTCCACCCTGCCTGTACTCTCTTTTTCACCTCTCTACCACACTCGCCATTAGTCTGAACTGTTGATCACAAGTATATGAACTCATCCACCTTCACCAACTCTACTCCCTGCATCCTCACCATTCCTCTATCCTCCCTTTCATTCACACACATATGTGCTGTCATAGTGCAGCTGACCTTCATTCCTCTCCTCTCTAGAGCATATCTCCACCTCTCCAGGGTCTCCTCAATCTGTTTCCTACTCTTACTACATATCACAATGTCATCTGCAAACATCATAGTCCACGGGGACTTTTGTCTGATCTCGGCTGTCAACCTGTCCATCACCACTGTAAATAAGAAAGGGCTCAGAGCTGATCCTTGATGTAATCCCACCCCCACCTTAAACGTATCTGTCACTCCCACTGCAGATTTCACTGCTATCACACTACCCTTGTACATATGCTGTATCACTCTTACATAGTTCTCTGCCACTCCCGACTTCCTCACACAATACCACAACTCCTCTTTAGGTACCCTGTCATATGCTTTCTCTAAGTCCAGAAAGATACAATGCAACTCCTTCTGACCTTTCCTGTGCTTCTACATCAACAGTCTCAGAGCAAACATCGCATCTGTAGTGCTCTTTCCTGGAATTAAACTATACTGCTGATTACTAAAAATCACCTCCCTTCTTAAACCAGCTTCCACTACTCTTTCCAATAGTTTCATGCTATGAATAATCAATATTACCCCTCTGTAGTTACTACAGCTCTGCACATCACCCTTATTCGTATAATCCAGTACCAAAACACCTTTCCTCCACTCCTCAGGCATCCTCTCACATTCTAAGATTCCATCGAACAATCTGGTTAATCATGTCACTGCCATTTCCCCTAAACACCTCCAAGCTTTCACAAGTATGTCATCTGGACCAACAGCCTTTCCATTCTTTATCCTCTTCATAGCTATCGGTACCTCTGCCTTGTAGAGCATGCATATCTGATATGTCATAACTATTGTTTGTTATGCATAGTAGTAATAAACAGATGTGCATAAGTGCTAGTATTGTGGACTTGTACTGTTGATGTACTGTAATGCTGCACCCACTCTGTAGCAGTGCCACAGCTGTGGCCACTAACATTGCATCTCTCACACTCTTATGCAGGTCCCTCTGGTATACCACCATGGCAGCAGCCTGTAGCTGGTGAGTATGGTTTATGTTGATGCTTGCCAATACACCAGGCATGTACTGGCTATGGTATATGCCATGCACACATCTAACACACCTACCCTTAATGCATGCTGTACATGTTCACACATTGTTGCTATTACATGCACTGCATCACAGTGGTGACCATGATGGACCATGATGGGGTACTGGAAAGGTATGTCAGATGCCTGCGGGATAAGTAACGTCCTGTCATTATGAAATTTGTCCACAGGGATTAACATAATGGTGGCACACATAGACTACAGTAGGGACACATGTGAAAATCACCCCTGTACAGTGCACCAACAGTTTATATACCAGTATTACAATGGCAACTGTTACAGATGTACACTATAGCATAATGTATTAGTGTGGTCCACATTATTAGCTGAGACTTGGCTGTAACACATGCTGTTCAGTGTATGGGACATTGCAAACTGACACACATGTGTAACCCATACTTGTCAAGCATCTGCAAAAAGCCTGAAGGTGGGGAAGAGGTGTCAGCATGACACCCCAGTGCACTACAGCTGGGAGCCATAAGGATGGTAAGAATGGCTGTATCTGCACACAGACTGGGTCAGTAACTGTGGCAGACATAACTCTACACCCACAGAAATAGTGACGGCAGTGTGTGAACACCAAGGGGTGTGCGTATGAGTAGACTTTACAATCCTGCAAAGTTGGGGAACATGTGTAAGGAAGACTGACCATACACAAGCAAATGCAGATGGGTCATGCTAGTATATCCCTGCCAGGAATAGTGACTGCTGTAGTACATATAACAATGGGTGCAACAAAACATCATGATAATCGTGTGCACACATACGACTGTATGCAATGCGGTTAGCATCCGCACACCTAACACCTTTAGTAGACACTGCATGTAGATGTACAGGACATATAGCACATATCAGGCTCATGTACTGTTAATATATGTAGCAATGTTGTCCCATGGCAGATCAAGGAATGGTGCATTACATCAATAAGAATGTGTAGACTCCCCATAGCCATGGTATGATCTGGTAGTTGCCAGTGTAATACTATTGGATTGTTCATACATGGTCTGCTAATGTTAAGAGCTGTAAACCACACATCAAGCATTCACAACTGACATCTGACCACACATCACCCCAGGTATGTTTTGCTGGAAAACACAGGGTCTGTGAGGATTACAGCTGACATAACTGACACAGTACTACACATTCAGCAATGGGATATACACCTGTGATTTGTGGTGCACAGTACATGGCAGGGTGCATAACAGGTGCACAGCCAAACTGTTTACATGGGTGCAGTGTTCCCAGGGGAAGGGGTATCACCTACTAACACAGACCATGCCTCAAACACATGTATACTGTTGCTAGCATGGATTGACTATAGCTGCTCTGCATGCTGCTGTGTACCATATGTTATGCATGTTGACAGATGGGTAATGGAGAACTGTGTGTACTATCATTGTGCAACCTCACCTGTATGTGTGTCTCTGTGTGTGTGTGTGTGTGTGTGTGTGTGTGTGTGTGTGTGTGTGTGTGTGTGTGTGTGTCTCTGTGTGGGTGGGTATTCATGTTGTCTGTAGGTTCAATGTGGTGTAGAGGAGGGAGGATGCTGCATGTAGGATGTGTGTGTGCATGTGTGTGTGGTTGTGTGGGTGCCCATGTATGCACGTGTGACTGTGGAGTTTATGATATGGCAGTACTTCCCTTTGTGATAGTGCAGTTCATGGACATGTAGTGACACAACACAAACAGGAATACTTGTCTGATATGTAATCACAGGACAGCTGATTGTCTAATAAGGTCTATAGCATGGAACATGCATTGGGAGGGAAAGTAGATACCTGGTATACCCTCAATATTGCATACAGCAGGGAGGTGAACGACAACCCATGTAGGCAGCACTACAGATGCATCGGGGAATTACTAGACAACAGCAGGGAGTGTATACATATATCACAGTTGTCACATGATAGATTGATTGAGCAGCATGTCAGGCATGTACTGAGCAATCCTTACACATGACACCACAGTATGTGACATTATGGAGGGAATGTATCAGCCCCTCACATATAGGGGCCAATCTCACAAAGTCCCAACATACACAGGGTGAACACTGAATGACAGCAGTGAGGCCATGTAAACAGTACTACACTCAGGTCATGGAGTTAATGGAGTAACGGGTCTGTTGTGGTCACTTTTGTAGGCATTTAGAGGAATGAGACATTAATGAGTGGCATTATTGAGTGTATGTCACCAGGCATGATGCATGATGGGCAACTTAAGGGAATACACGTGGGACTGTCTGTAGCATCACAGATAGGTAGGCATTAAGGTGGAGTGTGTGTGTGTGTGTGTGTGTGTGTGTGTGTGTGTGTGTGTGTGTGTGTGTGTGTGTGTGTGTGTGTGTGTGTGTGTGTATTGTTATGTAATGCCGGACAGGTCTTAAAGTGCATTTCTTTTTATTCTCCACAGGTGGTGAGGTGGGTCAGGGTCCCTCCTGCAGGCAACCTGATGTTGGTGTGCAAGCAGACACTGACGATGATGAGACCATGATTGAGGCACAGGTGGGTTTGTCAGGGGTCGACACAGCACCAACATTTGATATTCCCCTCTAAGCCCCCCCATCCCTGCACACAGTTTCAGTGCCTATACATTCTCCATTACAAGTGGCCATAGCTGAAGGACAGTTGGCAGTTAGTGGCAGTGCACAGGGTAGTGTGGTGACCATGCCAGCTGTGTCTGTCCACAGCAGGCATAGCCCGATATCTGGCAAGCCACCACATAGGTGGATGCACCAAGGTGCTCATGGTAGGGCTGCTGGTCATCCTGCCCCTGGCAGAGGCGCCACAACTGGTACCACCAGGCGCATGTTTCATGCTGTCATGGAGGCACATGCATGTATAGAAATGTACAACAGACAGGGCCTGAGGCTGCAGAGGGCTGCCTACTCATCTGTAAGTGACAACATCCATGAACTTGCTGCTGCCCTCTGTGAACCGAATGAGATCATGGATAGACGGTGGGGTGAGATGGTGGGCCTCCTCGACCATGGTGTGACTGCGCTTGAAAACCTGGTGGGAGTGGTGCTATGGCCGTGTGGACATAGGCCAGAAACAACAATATCTGGCAGTCAATGTGGACATGCTAGGATGCCAAGCCACTCTCATACTGGAAGTAGTAGCTCCAGCACATCACTGGGGGTGCTGCCCATACTACACCAAAGCAGGCCTCATGCATGTGGTCCTGGCCAGTCCTAGGCGGGATATGATTCCAGCGGACATCTGTCATCATCAGAGGAGAGCAGCATCACAAGGCATGTACCTGCACATACCTGTGGAACCCCTGGCAGGCACAGTCAGCGTGTCCATGGCGGGAGGCGGTGAACTGCACACCTTGCCAGGTATGGTCTTCAGCTGTCTAAAAACACCTGTATAGGTAGCCACATGGCAAAACTGTGTGCATGCATACCCACACACTATTAGAACTAGAACTCAGCAAACCACAGAAAAACCAGAAGAATGTGAGCACTCCAAAGGACACCAACTTTATTCACAAACAGTTAAGCGCTTTCCTCTCCACTACAGAGACTTCCTCAGAACAAAAATCACAACCTTACCCAACCAAGTTAAATACACCCATAAATTATTCAATTAAGCAACAATTAAAATGCTTAAAGCAATATCAAACTTCCAATGTTAACATAGTTCACCACATTGTTATAAAAATTCTTAAAAACAAGATTTAAACAAAATGTTACATTGTTTTATGTTAAAAATGTGTTTACATAAATTGACAAACCAAAAACAATTTTTTTAAAAAAGTTTTTTTAAAAACCTAAGTTCTCAAATAAACTAACCTGAAATTTGGTCAAGTTTAACAATGCTAGCAATACTAATGGTTTCATTAATGTCTGGAAATCTAGAGGCATCCATAAACAATTGCCATTTTAATTCCATTACATCCAAGTGCACATTCAAAATACCCCCTTTTTCATCCTCATTGAGGTGTTGCAAGACCAAGAATCTAAAACAATGTGTGGTATGTTCGCTTATGTGCCTATATAGTGCACTGTTTACCCTACCATGCTTAATATCACCTAAATGTTCTCCCATTCTAATTTTCAATGTCCTACTAGTTTTACCTATATAGAAAATGGGACATTTCTGACATTTAGCCATATAAATCACCCTATTACTATTACAATTGTAGTGGCCCCCAATATGCAACCTATATCCATTAATTTTCACATAATCCCCAGTTTCAAATATGTGTGGACAAAAAGAACAAGCATTACATTTAAAATTACCCACTCTTCTATTTGTCTTGTGTATAGGTCTCACCTCCTCAAGAATGTTCTTAATGCATTTATCTCTTCTAAAATTGTACTTGGGGTGTTTTTCAACTTTAGAACCTATACCTACATCACACTTCAAGCTATCCCAGTGGTCATTTAACACCTCAATGATGGAGTTAGCCAACCCGTTATATGTTAGCACTAAGGACAAGTTCAAATCCTCCTTTACTTTCCTACAACTGTTGTTTCTAATGAATCCAAAGCCCAAAATTGGTTTGTATACCCCATGTCTGCACTTAAAAATAACCTCTTTAGTTAAATTTTCCAAAAGCCAGCCAGGATATCCCCTTTGCTTAAACATTTTACAAATAAAATCCAACTCAATCAAAAAGACAGCTTCTGAACTAACCATCCTAGCTGCACTTATCAATTGGCCTTTTACCACTCCTTTTTTCTGATAATCAGGGTGGCAACTCCCATAATCTAAACACAAATTCGAAAAGTTTTTTTTTCTATGTATTTTAGTTAAAAAGAATTTCCGGGAATAATCAATAGTTAAATCAACATCTAAGTAAATAATGTGTTCGTTGTTGTATTCAAAAGTGAATTTGAAAAACTCTACAGTTCTATTAATATATACTAAAAATTCATTAAGACTATCCTCGGTCCCTTTCCAAATCAGGAATAAATCGTCCAGGAATCTGGTGTAGTGTGTGATTTGGTCCTTGTACTGGCTATTGAATAAGTACTCCTGTTCCCTGTATGACATTATCAAATTGGCAAAAATGGGGGCACAAGTGGCCCTCATTGCTACTCCTTTAACTTGCTTATAATATATAATATGGTAAAAGGCCAATTGATAAGGGCAGCTAGGATGGTTAGTTCAGAAGCTGACTTTTTGATTGAGTTGGATTTTATTTGTAAAATATTCAAGCAAAGGGGTTATCCTGGCTGGCTTTTGGAAAATTTAACTAAATAGGTTATTTTTAAGTGCAGACATGGGGTATACAAACCAATTTTGGGCTTTGGATTCATTAGAAACAACAGTTGTAGGAAAGTAAAGAAGGATTTTAACTTGGCCTTAGTGCTAACATATAATGGGATGGCTAACTCCATTATTGAGGAGTTAAATGACCACTGGGATATCTTGAAGTGTGATGCAGGTATAGGTTCTAAAGTTGGAAAACACCCCAAGTAAGTTTTTAGAAGAGATAAATGTATTAAGAACATTCTTGAGGGGGTGAGACCTATACACAAGACAAATAGAAGAGTGGGTAATTTTAAATGTAATGCTTGTTCTTTTTGTCCACACATATTTGAAACTGGGAATTATGTGAAAATTAATGGATATAGGTTGCATATTGGGGGCTCCTACAATTGTAATAGTAATAGGGTGATTTATATGGCTAAATGTCAGAAATGTCCCATTTTCTATATAGGTAAAACTAGTAGGAAATTGAAAATTAGAATGGGAGAACATTTAGGTGATATTAAGCATGGTAGGGTAACCAGTGCACTATATAGGCACATAAGCGAACATACCACACATTGTTTCAGATTTTTGGTCTTGCAACACCTCAATGAGGATGAAAAAGGGGGTATTTTGGATGTGCACTTGGATGTAATGGAATTAAAATGGCAATTGTTTATGGATGCCTCTAGATTTCCAGGCATTAATGTAACCATTAGTATTGCTAGCATTCTTAAACTTGACCAAATTTCAGGTTAGTGTATTTGAGAACTTAGGTTTTTAAAAAAAACTTTAAAAAAAAAATTGTTTTTAGTTTGTCAATTTATGTAAACACATTTTTAACATAAAACAATGTAACATTTTGTTTAAATCTTGTTTTTAAGAATTTTTAAAACAATGTGGTGAACTATGTTAACATTGGAAGTTTGATACTGCTTTAAGCATTTTAATTGTTGCTTAATTGAATATTTTATGGGTGTATTTAACTTGGTTGGGTAAGGTTGTGATTTTTGTTCTGAGGAAGTCTCTGTAGTGGAGAGGAAAGCGCTTACCTGTTTGTGAATACCCATACACTATACAAAAACATGTAGGGCAACCCCATACCGACACGCACCACATTACCATGTCCCATCCAAATAATTAAACCCCTAACCACACACATGGTGTCAAATGTATGGACCACCCCCAGCCTCTGGCAAACCAGCAACACACCCTGTGCATATGATGATGCCTGTGCCACATCCCTGTCATCCATAACATTGATGCAGGGACAGGCTAATATGGTTCTGATGCACACAGTGACTGTAATACAGTTCAGCAATGTACAGCAGTGTAACATGTTGTCAGGAGTAATGTGTAATGCATACATGTCAGGTAGTGTAGCCATCCAGCTATGATGTATGTCAGCTGTTAGTAACACTGGGTGATTGTGATCTCCATAATGCTATCCATTTGTGTTGTAGGTGTATATGTATCAGCAGGAGGATGGTCTGCAATCATATTCCACAAGGGTTATGACACTGTGGTGACACCATGGCTGTGACTTATCCAGAGTACAGTTGCACACATGTCATAGGATTTTCTAACAGTTATTGCCCATGCCACATAGACAGGTGACTCGCTGGGACATGTATAATCTGCTACCGTATGTAGACCCATCTACATACACGCACACTCTTACATGGCAACACTGTGACTAGACCCCTACCTAGGTATATAGTGCTACTGAACTGTGTGGCTTTCATTGCACACACCACAGAACATTTAGGGTGAGGTGTGTACCAGGTTACATGTTACATGCAGAACATCCACAGACATGTACAGTATGATAATGGTGGATGTAATGGCCGTATATGGATAATACACAGTGTGAAATACCATCATACACACATTGACAGACACATAACAGGCAGACACACATCCAAGAGACCTGGGCCTATTGGTGCTAACTAGTCAGTGTGTCCAATGTGTCACAGGTAGGCTGCACACAGCACGTGTAACTGGGCTGTATTGTGGTTTCAGTTACCTGTATGGTTGATGGTGACAGTGGTCACCATAAAATGGTACATGGGGAATATACCGGGTGTGCCATGGCATATTGGCAGTGTACACAGCACCCACATCCCCCAGTGGTTATTGTAAGCACTGGAACCCATGATGATACTCTGACATACTGACTATCGCACATTGCCCATGACTGCAATACAACCCATTGTATATCCCAACAGTGGTACTACAGGGATATGCATCTAATGCACATGCCACAGGCATAGTAGTGTGTTGCATTGCCATTCCTCACCTATGGGGTGTGACAACACTATCTGTACTACTGTGTGGCAATGTGTAGTGTAATAGGAGTATGTGGCCTCAGAATGGTGTATCCTACAGATATGCAGACATGCACACATCCACATACTTGCCAGACTTTAATGGGTTTCACATGCCTATCAACCCATTTGTACAACACTGTTGTGCTGGTAATGCATGGCTCATGTAGCCGTTAGGGTGAGGAGTGTAACAGGGTGCATGTCATGTCCAACAAAGCGGCAGCAAGATCTGAATATGGCAATGGGTGTTGAGGTGGTTGTGAAGGCCGTCATGGAGTTCCGACCTATAGGTGTACTAAAACACAGACACTGCTATCCTTAGTAATGCACACATACACATGTGTCAATACTGTGGTGCATTGCTGTAGGTGGTCATAGCTGTGTTCATGGCTATTGTCCATGGGGAGATGGGTTGTGTAGGGGTTGTGTGTACATTGGTATCATGCTACCTGCCATTTGCCAGCAAGCAATTCATCAATAGACACTGCTTTGGTGACCAGCAGGGTGAGAGTGACATGCATCAGCCAATCCTCGGGGTGCCTTCTGCACATGGCCACTGAGATAATCTAGTTGAAATGTATGCAACATGTATTACAACACATGCTTAGTGCCTGTGTTGGAGACCTGTACCCAAGGATGTTCTGTTGACTGTTTTAGTGTAGTGTAGGTACCCATGGCAGGTGGTCTGTACAGGTTGTTTTATCCTATATGTGCCAGTTAGTATACAGCTGGACAGACATTTCAGTGTCAATCAAGCATAGGTTATCTGTACGTATCCCAGTTGGATACCTGCCATCTACACATCTGTAGAGGGACTCACAGACATCAGCTTGTTAAGTAGCTATGCAGTAGGATGAATGTGTCGACAGATGGATGTTTGACAACAATATGTATGCCAGTATTAAATGTCATACACCCTCACTAACATGTTCTGTACAGACAGTACTCTACAGTGGCATTCCACATGTCTGATCATTATCCAGTAGAGGATAGACACGGTGACACAGCCCACACATCAGGAACATGACACTGAGTCCTCAGAATCCAGCTATGCCTGCAGGTGTGCTTGTTGTCAGTAGTACTTTTAGCACTCTACTCTTGCCTGGGACAGTACTGTCAAAAGTAGTACCGCCATGTTACACTAAATGCCAGTGTAACAGCATGCACCCTGGGTTACTATCCCTGCACGTAACACATTCATATGGATAACAGTGCTGTGCAGGTCTCATATACTTGTGTGTCCCAGACATGACACTCACAACCCTTGCTACTGTAATGACAGCACATAGATGCATGTATTGTCCATGGCATTACCTACACTTATTACAGATGTCAATACCCAGGGTTTGACATGGCTTTGTATGTTAAGCAGAGATTGTCTCTGAGTATACGATATAGCACAGAGTATAGATAGATGTTTTTGAGACGGCCAGCATAGGGCATGTGCTTTAGGCCTGTGATACTTTTAGTGATGTATTTCTGCAGCCTTTTCAGCTGTTGCAGATGTCATGTGAGGTACATACCAAATGGGGCATTGTACTCTATAATGTGTGTAATGAGGGATGAGTACAGTGGGACAACTACCTCTGTCTTTCTGGATGAAAAGCCATTAGTGATGAGGTGTACCACATAGAAGGATCACCTCACCATTGTGGCAATGTGGTTATTGAATGTGACACTACTGTCCACCTGTGTCCCTAAGTCTGTCATCACACCTTTGGTGTTTAGTGTACTGCCACCTTTGTGGTAATTCATGGGTACATAGTATTTCCCAAAGGGGATAAGCACATTTCTGGCCATTAAGCTTGAGCCCATGGCTCTGGCACCAAGCAACTGTTCTGTAATGCCCTTAAGTAGAATACCCACATCATTTGGGGATTCAACAGTGGCTCCTGGTTTGCAGTCATCTGTGAACTTTGTTAGACAGGGTCTCATAGTGTTTGCATGTACTTCAGAGAAGTAGATACCAAACATTAGCGGTCCTAGGATTGAACCCTGAGGTACTCCACTTGTCACTTATTTGTAGCTGGTATTTGAGTCAGCTACTTTTACAGTGTGTGTTCTGTCAGTAAGCCAGTTGGCAACCCATCATGTGACGTGGAAATGTATGGCCAGCTTGGTACGTGTATCTATATTTTCAGAGTGGGAGATGGTGCTGAAGGCCATGGCGAGGTCCAGATAGGCTGTGTGGACTGCCTTACCCCCTTCCATAGCTCTGGATACTGATTCAAAGAAGTCAGTCAGGTTCAGGAGACATGATTGGCCCTTCACAAGGCCAAACTGGGTGGGGTCCAGTGTTTGAGGCTTGCCAATGTCTTGGTTTATATGTTCCATTATAATGCATTATAATGCATTTCATTCCCTTGCAGATCAGGCTTGACAGACTGATGGGACGGTATTTCTCAGGATCCAAGGTGGATCCCCCCTTGTGGAGTGGGATAACTGTAGCTGTGTGCCACTCAGTGGGTACGAAGCCTGAGGCAAGGCTATGATTACACATGACACATAGGTGAGGTGCAAGTTCATTTTGTAGTTCATGTAGTACACAGCCTGGAATGTCATCTGTTCCCATGGATGGTGTATTTTTAGCTGTGGAGAGTGCAGATTCCACCTGTGTGGCCATGATTACTTGTATTTTGCAATATTTTGGTATTGAGATGGGCCCTTTAGGGGGTGAGGGGGGGTGAATGTGGCAGTACATTGATCTGCCAGTATATTGGCAAAATCCTTGGGATCAGTATATTTAATGCCATTCTGCTGTAGCTCAGATCAGTTCTGAGCATTTCCAGTTAGATTCTGGACATAACTATAGAATGGTTTGTTGTTGTCTTTGGAATCTGTGGCTGCTTCATATATGTAACTAGCTTTGGCAGATTCTATGAGGGATCTCAGCTTCTTACTGAGGCTGGTAAGGGAGCTGCTTGCATCCTGAGATTATCCCTCTGTCTTCAACAGTCTCTTCCTTCTGTTGTGCAGTTTGTTTATGGCAGGGGTCTACCATATTGGCTGTCTTTGTTTGGAGGGGGGCATCTTGGTTCTATTTGTGGCACAATATATGCATGAGTGGATGTGCTCAGAGAGTGCCTCACTGTAGGATTCAGCAGTTGGTCCATCATCTCCCATCTCCACTGGTGTATCACAGTTTCTCATGTCTGACTTGAGTAGTATGAAGTTGGCTTTGTAATGGATATTTACTGGGGTGTCCTTCCTGGGGTTTGGGGGTGGGATGTGGATGTTGACGGTGAATAGCTTATGGTCAGACCTGACCAATGAGGAGGTGACCACTGGTGTGGAGCATCTATCTCCCATGTTGGTAATGACCAGGTCTAGGATACTGGAGCCCCTGGTTGGACAATGGATCACGTGATCCAGGGCATTGGAATCCATGACCTCCAAGAACCATTGGGGAAAGGCATTGTTACCTGAATAGTTCTCCCAGTTAATGACGTGGTAGTTTGAATCATCCAGTATGAGGGTTTTTGGTTGTATCTCTATAATTCCAGTATGTTTAGTAAGATGTAGTGAGGATCTTGGGTCATGGTTGGGGGATCTGTAGCAAGCTACAATTTGTATTGCAGTCTTACCAAGCATTAGTTGCACCAGGCGATATTAGATGCATTGTGTTGAGAACCATCCAGGATGTGTGAATAACCTTGATGAATATGGACACTCCTCCTCCTGTAGTGTCGTGGTCTTGTTTTGGTGGCCAAAATGTGTGGTAAGAGTGGTAGCTTGGTATTGCAGGGGTGCTCTCTGGAGCATTGAACCATATCTCATTTATTGGACAGATACTGATGTTCTCCATTTGTAGGTGTGCCTCAAAAGAGTGCATGTTTAGGATAAGAATTCAAGCTTTGAGTAGCATTACCTTCAGTTTTGCATGCTTGTGTCTGTTACATTGGTGGTTTTGTCCTTTGAACCTTGCTTAGAAAAGGCACTGTTGGGGTGACAAGAGCATTAGCCAGTAACCTGAATCCCAGGGGCAACAGGTGCCGACCATCTCTGGCAAGGCATCATGATTTGTCAATCATGTCAGACACCTGTGCGAGTGCATACCCACATCCAATGTCAACCCAGTCACAGACACATGTGATGCATAAGCTTAATATGACACTATAATGACTGTCTGTTAAACACCATCCTCATATGTGCCACTCACACAGTAACCCTACATACACTGGTCATGGCACAGTGTGGTCCGATGGCTGTCTGTGGTATGGGACACATGTGTGTCTGGCCCTACAGACATGTGAGCCAGTAGGGTATCATACACTGGAGCAGCATGTAACATCAGATAGAACAGGACCATTAGCAATGGCATCTACCACAGTCTGTGCACTACCCAAGGTACGTATGCGCAATACACATGCTGTCATCAATAATCCTAACTTGGGGTTCTGCTACCTGTAGCGCTGGAGCCACATGTGGTTCTTACAACCCACTGCAGTTGCTTCCTGTACCTCTGAGGATTAATGGCCACTCTACCACACCACACACACACACACACACACACACACACACACACACACACACACACACACACACACACACACACACACACACACAGATCAAGCAATCCCAACATACGAACACAATTATGGATGTATGTCAGGTATTGTTCTTATACACTTAGTCGTTTTATATTTAGTATAACTATATGTGCAACCTTATATGTTCTGTTATCTTCATTTTAGGGGTCAAATAGCTGTTGTGGCTCCTGATTACTTTCATTTGGTGGGGGAGGGACCATACTTGGCTCTCTGGATAGTGAAGGTTGCAGACCCCTGCCCTATGTACACAGACCACAGTACTGTACATACAACCACAGAATGTCCAAGTAATGTCCTCAGAAACACCACGACTATACACAGTATGTCCAGCAGTCTGTTATCTGACTGGCTTGTTATCAGGTATGATGTCAGTGAATAATGGTGTACAGAAAAAAATTATCATATATATGTGGGCTTTGTCTGCACAACACGTGTGCCCCTCTGCAGTCTAGAGGTCAGTGTATGTAACAGTATTATATGTAAGTCAGTCTATGGGGTGGGGTATGCACCATAACTATCCTAAGGTGTTACAACATGTGAAGTATACCAGTATTCAGCCAGCTTAAGATATATGTATGCACATTAGCATACATTTCACCTTGTGAACATTGCTGGCCTACTGCTTAATTCCATATGGACTCTTCTGTTTGTCGGTGTGATTATGATGATTGCAGGTATGCATTGTTATGTAACAGATACCTCCTATTGTGTCAACCTAGGTATTTTCCCCCTAGGGTTGTGTACACAGTGTATTTAGAAGCTGCTGGGCTGTACATCTGCATTACTTACTGTTGAATGATTTTTATCCTGTGGCCCAGTCTGTCTTTCCTGTTGTACTACTTGACGCCTTGGCGTGGACACCAACATATGTTATGTTTTCGGATTAATGTATTAAATGATCTGTTTGAGAGTTGCAGTCATCTGTTTGTATGTATTTCAAAGTCTACACAGCTATATGACGTGGCATATACCACTGTAATAGTGCACTAATATACCTTTAAAATGTATGCAAACATGTATGGTGTTACATCCTTTGACTTCTCTGTAGGTATATGTTTCAGGCAACAATTGTTTGTATGGGTGACTCATACACTATCCATTTAATGAGGTTGCAACTGTATGGATACTGGCTGTTCAGTGTGGTGTGCACCCACTAATTATGTATCATCCTAGACATACCTCTGTGTGTGTATGTGTAGTTTTATATATATATATATATATATATATATATATATATAATATATATGTATGTATATATATATATATATATATATATATATATATATATATATATATATATATGTATATATGTATGTATGTATCTGCATACCTGTGTCTGTGTATATGAATCTTAGGAATGTTTATTGCTTACACATTGTACATTCACTATGGTAGCCAGACTGTACTGTACTAGATGATATGTTATCGATACCAACCTCACATCATTCAGGAGGCATGGCTTACTGTTAACATCTTGTGCCCCAACATCCCACTCTCACCTGAAAAAAAAAACAAAAGGGCAATCTGTTCCAACAAAACATCTCGTCCCATTCATAGCTGTTCATTTCGCACTCATGTCCACTGGACACATGTAATCTGGTCTAAATGGCATCACAACTTATTTTTGTTGACCTTACCCCATCCCAGGGGTTTGAGCGTCCAAATCTACCTCCAAATTCAGTGTATATGCACAGCTGTTGCTGTAGAAGAAATGGGCAGCTATGGACCTTCCCTACACCCTTCCTGCACATCCCTGGCTATTTTTCCTACTGTCTTGCCCTCTTTGTGCCCCTTTTTTCACCACTTTCCTATCAACCCCTTTTTCTTTTCTTTTAAAGAAATTAGGATGGGGGTAAGTGGGAGAAAGCACTTTTAAGCAGCAGTGAGCAGGTTTAAGCCTGTTTGCATGGGGGTAAGCTGTGCCTACACAGGTTAAGCAATATAGAAGGTAACTGAGTATAAGAAACCATAACCAGAAGTTAGCAGTGCTTACCTCCACTCAAACCCACGCAAACCCACTTACAACTGCTTTAAAGTGCCTTAATCACACTGTATCCAACGGTCCGTGCTCTGCCCAGCAACAAAATAAACAGCCTCTGCAAGTCTTGAGCCCAGGACCCTGCACACCACAGGCAAAGTGATTTACCACTAAGCCATGACAGATATACATAAATCTGATGTTTTCAGAAACATATCATCCAGCCCAGTCATGCTACAATACAGAGAATGTAACCAACATCTATGTGTGTACGTAAATATATTAATATCTAAACAGATACAACATATCTATATATGTGTATATATATATATATATATATATATATATATATATATATATATTTAGAAATATATACATATGTGTATATATATATATATATATATATATATATATATATATACATGCAAATGCCTACATCGACACATATATATGTCTACACCTATATGTCAACATATGCACAGCAAGGTACATATATGTAGCTGTGTAGGTATATACCAACATAGTCATACATATGAAAGCTGATATAGATATATCTATATAGGTATATGTGGCCATACATCTGTAGATAGCAATGGTAGATTAACAAAAACAAATATGTCCACATGCACCATTAATGGGGTTGAGAGGCCCCAAACAATATACGTCTTGTATGAATAGGCATACCCCCCCAGCCCAACACGTCTGCCCTGCAATACACTATCAAGTGTTGCAGATCCCATAACCAGGGCCTGACATGACATGGGCACAAGATGTTAACAGTACTACATCCCACCTGTATGATGTCAGGCTGGTATTGGTAACATATCATGCAGTACAGTCTGGCTCCCATAGGAAATGTAAAATGTGGAAGCTATCAACATCCCCAGGATACATATACATAGACACATATATGCAGTTACAGATACACACACACACACACACACACACACACACACACACACACACACACACACACACACACATATATCTATATATATATATATATTTACATATATATAGATATACATGTGACTACACATTCACACGCAGAGCTATGTACAGTAAGATTCATATGTAGGAGATGCACAAAATATGGAACAGCCACTATGCCTACAGTTCACACCTGAACAACTGGACACTGTATGGGCCACCCATACAAATGACAATCATTGTCTGCAACATATACCCACAGAGAGGTCATAGGAAAAAACACCACACACAGGTTTGCAGGAATGGAAAACATTTATTTGTGTACTATTACAGTTCAATATACTATTGCTACTGTAATTGGGATTGCCTTCACAGACATGGTGTGTGTGTGTGTGTGTGTGTGTGTGTGTGTGTGTGTGTGTGTGTGTGTGTGTGTGTGTGTGTGTGTGTATGTGTGGGGGGGGGTCACATCTGCTTTCCACATATGTGCCATTGGCTACTGACAGACATCTTAAGGACATCATAGTGAAGTACAGTTGCTAGCACATACTGCCCCTGGCAACTGCAGCAGAGATATTGGCCAATATGTGTGGACATTCTGACACACTCTGTACCATCCAGAGGCATACACAGAACCCCTTAGGGCAAAACATGTGTACCATGCTGGACAACATGGATGTTAACAGCCATGTAGATGGATATAACACATAACAACTGGCATACATATGCAACCATAGGTTATGCATTCACACACACCTGTCTGGCCTAACACGTACTACCTGCTGGTACAGGGGTGCTATGGCCACATACTAACCCCTAGATATTGACATACATCTGTACAGCATCCCACTGCTCTGTCTGACATACATGACTGTTAAGGGAGGCCCAGCAGCAGTACATCTGGCAAGTATCTGCACATAACATCTCACTGGGTAAGTACACTTAGCTGCTAGGCATGTAACAATGCACTGTGCAGGCTATATGCAGACAGGCTGAATACTGGCCTACATCTCCTATGGTGGAATGCACATGTACCTGCATATATAACAGGCTGTACAGGCATGTCACAGCACAGGGTAAGATACACCTGTGTGAAAGTGCATAACCACAACCAATGAGAACAGAGCCACAGTCGCATATCGCAAGCTAGCATAATATTACAGTATATGGACTATCTGTTTAACACCATCCTCATGTGCCACTCACACACTAACCCTACATATACTGGGTCACTACACAGTTTGGTCTGATGGCTGGCTGTGGTATTGGACATATGTGTGTATGGCCCTACAAACATGTAAGCCAATATGGTAACATACAGTGGAGCAGCATGTAACATCAGATAGGATGGGACCTAGGACGATGACAACTACCACAGTCTGTACACAGGCCAAGGTACATATTAACAATACACACACTGTTGACATTCAGCATAAGTACACAAACCTCAGTACTGTACAAACAACCACAGTATGTCCAGATTATGTCATCAAATATAACCCCTACTGTGCATAACATGTAGCAGTCTGATATCTCACTGACTTATCAGATATGATGACACTAATTATGGTGTACAGCACATGTGCCCTATTCATGCACGACATATGTGCAAAGGGCTGGAAGCACATACACAAGGCCAATATTGACATGTTGCTGTAATAACCTCATACATTGACTGTTGTAACAGGACTTGTTGCAACATATGTCCTATGAGGGATATGAAGTCAGTAACTGTCACGGCTTTCACCATCTACAGACTGCAATCCTCACACAACCTTCTGCAGTCCACAGATAGATGCTCCATGGGTAACACATGAAACCAAAGGCACAACACACTGTCCAGTCTGCAGATGACACTGCAGATGGGGATTCCTCATAAACATAGAACTGACATGGCAGGTATTGAGACATGTAAAACAGCCATATACATGCACACTGTTAAACCAACATTACTCCAAATGCAGTATAGCAGCACTTACAGTCTGTAGTCAGGTCAGGCACATCCCCCTCCTGTGTGTTGCCCTGTTCCCACAGTGCATGTTGTTAGAGGTAAATCCCCAATCCATCTGAGATGTTGTTTGCCAAACAATAGATCTAGTTCTTGCTCACAGTGAATGAAAAGGGCCAACACCAACATGATGTTCCTAGATATCTGAGAGTGTTTCCATGCAATTGGCTATGGGAATGTTACCACAGCTGTTCCACATGCAATCAGCTTGGGGAGGGCTGCAATTCATGCAGAGGCCATCAGCTGATCATGAGCATTACTAAAAATACACATGCTGCTGCCTAAGCAAAGCAGGTGTAGGTCTTCATATCCACCAGGGAGGGTGTGGGAGAGGCCGATAAAGGCAAAAACAAGTCAGGGAGGGGTGGGAGAGTAAAACCTAAGCATGTTTGTGTCGCACACCCACCATCACAGGGTATTAAACCCCTGATGACTATGTAGTGCTATCACATTTCTATGCAGTTACTGGATGCACAACATGGCTTACCTATTGTGGAGCCCTCAGAACATAAATGTGATGGTGAGTGACATCTGCAACAGGGATACGGTAGTTATACGGTAGGTGATGTACACATGCCTGTCCGCGTGAACAAGTGCCACCGTCAACACAGTCACACTCTCAGAGGGATGCACACACATTGACATACTTGGCAGGGCCAGGATTAAAACTCATCAGTAGGGGAATTGCTACAACACATCACTGTGCAGGTATCACATGCACCACAAGGGTCATACGGAGGTTGTATGGGCAAAGGGTATGGGAAGGTGTCTGACATCAGACAGCATGCTTCAGTATGCCAATGGGGGTTGTAGTGAGTGTGGATGTGAACATACGCACCATACAACACACACACAAACAGACAGGGTGCCAGTACTGACATGCATGGGTGCATGTCTGCATGGGTGTGTGGTGGTCGGCTGTGCCAGATGGCTAAACAAGGCTAGGCGATGGGTAAACCTTGGCATCAGGCCACATGACAATGGTCTGCATTGTGGCTCAGAGCTGTGGTTTCTGCATTTCTCCACACAGGTGGATATTGTATCCCCCTTCCAGTCACCTGGGTGACTATCATGTGTGGCCAATGCTGTGCATCACTTGTCATGTATGTGTTCCTTAGTCTATGACATGGAGGGTGACTGGGATGTGCAAACCTCCCACATGCATGTACAGTGACATGTGGAACTGTACCTGGGGTGTCTGGCCCATGTGTGAACACAGATTATCATCAGATGTGCCAGTCTTGCTACCTGTGGCAGGAACTGGTAATGGGCAGCAGGTTTACCCTACACCTACATTGATAGCATGCTAACGGCATTCCCTGGTGTCAGTGGCATCTGTCCATACAGGGCATGTTATGTCCTTTGTAGGTCACATGTGATGGCACCACAGGTGTTGCAGGTGTCCATTGCGGAACATGGGGAGTGTGCACTGCCTGCATGTACGTGCATATTGGATAGATGGACAGGGTGCCATGCCCTCTGTAGCCCACTGCTATCACTCCAAAGTTACTATCAGTGGCCAATATGCAGTGCACTACCCACATATTGACTGTCGCCTAGGCATGTGTGTGTGTGTGTGTGTGTGTGTGTGTGTGTGTGTGTGTGTGTGTGTGTGTGTGTGTATGAGACATGGGTTGAGAGTGTGCTCTGGGTAATACTGGGGTTGCTAACTATGATTGCCTGGCTTTGATGTCACATGTATGGGTATGGCTTTGCTCTCCAGCCTCCCAGCTATTTCACATCTGTTATCCCTGTACTGTGGACATTGTGATATATAGGAGGGCCACCATATAAGAATTATGCAAAAGCCACTCCACATTGGCCACAGGTGTCACACACACTCACAACCACCTCCACACAGGATACAAGTTAAAAACACCCACACACACACACACACACACACACACACACACACACACACACACACACACATCTGGCATGTCAGGGAGTAGAACCCCTACCAAACTAGTTTATTATACTGCAGCACTATGCAGTTATAGTTCACACCACAGAGATTACTGGAGTGCTCCTTCCCCAAAGATGTATATCACATTGGATAACATCAGCAGGATTTCCATAGTAGGACATTCTAATTGTAGTGAGTGTGACTAGCCTAAAATGAATTGCTCCCTACACAGACAGTGACACACACACACAAAACATCCACAACCGACATGTGTCGGTATAGAACCCCTAACAGAGGTCTATATCACTCTACAGAATGGAGCTGTTATAGGATGTACAACAGGGATCACTAAAGAGCTCTTTTCCCATAGATGTATTTCACAATGAATAACATCAGCAGGATTGTCAAAACAGGACATTCGAATTGTAGTGAATGTGACTAGCCTATAATGCATTGCTCCATACACAGACATTGAAACACACACAAAACATCCAGAACTGCCATGGGTGGGGATGGATCACTACCACAGTTCTAAATCACACTACAGCAGTATGCAGTTATGGCACGCACTATGGAGATTACTGGGCTGCAACTTTCCCAGTTCTAGGTGGGTGACATCAGCAGCATTGCCAAAGTTGAGCATATGAATTGTAGGGAGTGTGAGTACCCTAAAAAGCATTGATTTCTAGATAGACAGACACACACTCGCCATGTCTGGGATTAAAACACCTACCTAACTACTTTATCACACTACAGCAGTACACAGTTACAGGACGTGCTACAGAGATTACTGGGCTACAATCTTCCCAGAGGTGTATTTTTAGGTGGATAACATCAGCAGCCTTGCCAAAGTTGAGTATATGAACTGTAGGGAGTGTGAGTAACCTAAAAAGCATTGCTCTCTACACAGACAGAGTCAGGCACATACACTTGCTATGTCTAGGATTAGAACACCTACTTAACTACTTTATCACACTACAGCAGCACACAGTTAGAGAACACACTATGGAGATTACCGGGCTACAGCCTTCCCAGAGGTGTATTTCTAGGTGGATGACATCAGCAGCCTTGCCAAAGTTGAGCATTTGAATTGTTGGTAGTGTGACTACCCTAAAAAGCATTGCTCTCTACACAGTCAGACATGCACACAAACACACACAGTTACCAAGTCTGGGATTGAAACTACCTAACTGGTTTATCACACTACAACAGTGGACAGTTATGGGATGCACCATGGAGATTATTGTGCTACAACTCTCCCAAAGGTGTATTTCACATTAGATGACCTCAGCAGGCTTGTCATAGTAGAGCTATGAGGAGGGCAGTGTTTAAATTACATGTTTAACTATTGTAGGCTACATACTCAAGTGTGATAGCCATTTCTGTGCATTTAAAGTGTTTTTTTGATTGTATCTGTTTTATTTTCTGAAAAAAAATACTTGTTTCCTGCCTTTCTAAGCTAGTATAGTCCAGTTTTCAGGTTAGTGCTGAATTCATGGCTGTGTTACAAGTTTCTTGTTTGCCCATAGCTTACTTGGATAGAAGGAAGTTTCTCTGTTCACTGTGAGAGAGGGGAGCTTTGAGCAGCCTATCTGTCCCTGGAGGAGTGGTTTCAGCCCAGACATTAGTAGTTTATTGGCCATTTTGGGCTAATTTCTATCTCTTTTATTTCCCTGCTTTAAAAAACACATTTGCAAGGTTTTTGCACTTGTATACATCTCAGCAAGCTCCTTCCTGGTGCCCTATAGAGTTCTACAGCAGCAGAGAGACAAAAGAGAGACTTTGGAGTGATTAAGTATCAGTTTTCTGCATTTTCTTGCTGACTTTAGCTAATTCCACCTAAAATGCCATTTTTTTAGAGTTTCTGTGATTTAAAAAGCTTGTTTCAGCTATATATTGTACTTATTTTACTGTCTGCACTTTAACAAATTCATTTTTGTGTTTAAATTACCTGTTTAACTGTTGTAGGCTACATACTCAAGTGTGATAGCCATTTCTGAGCATTTAAAGTGTTTTTTGATTGTATCTGCTTTATTTTCTGAAATCAAAACAAAAAAATATACTTGTTTCCCACCTTTCTAAGCTAGTATAGTCCAGTTTTCAGGTTAGTGCTGAATTCAGGGCTGTGTTACAAGTTTCTGTGTTTGCCCAAACCTTACTTGGATAGAAGGAAGTTTCTCTGTTCACCTGTGAGGGGGGGGAGCTTTGAGCAGCATATCTGTCCCTGGAGGAGTGGTTTCAGCTCAGAAATTAGTAGTTTATTGGCCATTTTGGGCTAATTTCTATCTTTTTCATTTCCCTGCTATAAACAACAAATTAGCGCAGTTTTGCGGGCTGGGTAGCGCCAGTTAGCTAGGGTATAACTATTCCCTGCTCCACAATGTCTACTCTTCAATTTTTCCCTTGGAAATAAACAAACTTTAAACTTAAGCACTCAAACCATTCACTTCTCAGCCCGGCACTTGCTCAAAACTCATAGCAAGCACTAATAAACCTTAACACTAGACCCCCCATATACTGTACAGAAGGACAAGCCTCTCTATTCGACTTTACCAGCTAATCAGTAAAACAGTTCACTGTACCTATCCAGGCATGTCCAAAGGGCAGTTTCAGGTGTACTCTCCAGTCCAACTGGTGAATTTGGGCATTTTGAGGCAATGTTACAACTGCCTCATGTACACAGACATCCCTCTCCTCCTACTACCAAACACTAATACATGCAAGAGATGCAATTATACAGCCAAACTGGAGGCTAAGCTCTCTCAACCCAAGACTAGATCAGACAGTCAAGAGGAGAAGGGAATTACTTGCATCACACCACCAGTCTCATTTAGACCTATGAAACCAGCACCGGCAAAAAACACACATAAATACACAAAAACATACTCGGAGGCTCTAAATAAAAATCTGCAAAAGCAACAGAGACCCCCAAAGCAGACATCCAAGCAACCTCACCCCACAACACAATCCATGAAACAGATACTTCACAAAACTAGTGTGCCACGCAATCACAGCTCTTAAAGCAAAATAACATACCCAACACACTAGTAATAGGTGACTCTATAGTCAGGCACACTGATGTTCCACTCACTAGGCTGAACAAGGAGAAGGTTGCTGTTAGCTGCCTGTGAGGTGCCAGGATCCGCCACATAACACAAGCACTCAGGTCCCTCCAGAACAAGTACAAATATGACTCTGTCATTGTCCATGTTAGTATGAATGACCTGATCCATACCTCCCTGGACTACATGAAAAGAGACATGGAAGAGCTCTCTGATTACATAGCCCAGGCTGGTATGACCCTGACCCTGAGTAGCATCCTACCCTCACCAAGAATGATGATCAACCACAAACACAAAATGCTGAAAAGTCCAATAGAAAGTAATCCAAAAACACAAAAGACGCTGAGAAGATAAAACCTTTATATTCAGCAAAGCTTTCGGGTTACAAGCCCTTTCTCAATACTAATACAGGTGCCATTAAAACACATACATTTAAATAGGAGCCAAAAGTCATATGACTTGCAGCCTTAATCATGTGACAAATACATAAAATAAAGCATAATACTAAAACATCCAAAAATATTTCTTTCATACAAACAACATTGCATTTTCATAGATTACTTTTATTTCAATTTATTCCGTTGTATCTTGATTAGAACAGGTTTTAATGTAACAGCAGCATTTAAACCTGGTGGATAATCTGCTGCTAGTCTTATTATCCACTCATATTCTTTTAATTCTAACAAATTATTAATATCACCACCCCTATCCGATACATAAACCATATCTATAACTCTAAACTTAAATTTATGATCAGAATTATGTGTAATTATGTGTTTACATAAGGCATTCCTATCATTTGTCCTTCTTATTTCAGACTTATGTTCGATAATACGTTCTTTCAATTTTCTAGTGGTTTTACCCACATAAAAAGAAGGGCATAAGGTACAGGTAGCCAAATATACCACATTATTGTTAGTACAACTAGCTGCCACATTAAATTTATATTCCCAATGTGTTAGGGGATGTATAAAAAAATTATTAACAGTATAATCCATGATATCTGTACAACAACTACAATTCAAACATCTAAAAGTACCTTTCTTATTAACACTACATCGAATATTCTTCTCTTTAAAATCTTTGTAACAAATATTTTACATGATGATAATGTATTTTTTTGTGACTTTAGATATAACATCTTTGTTTACAGTAATACCTAATGAGTATGGGATTAACTCGATTCGTGATTTTCTATTAGGTCAATCTGTTGTACCAGCAAGAGAGATAGAAACTATTTGTTTATTATTGGATATAGTTTTGAGTAATAACATATTTCTGTTTAACAAACAATTTTATATACAACGCACAGGTGTAGCTATGGGTACATCAGTGGCTAACACCTATGCGAATTTACTATTATTTCAGTGGGAAAAAGTACATGTATTAGATAAAGTTAATTTATTGAGTAAAAATGTTTTGTTTTACCAGCGGTTCATAGATTATTTTTTTTTAATATGGGGAGGGTCCATTGTTGAGTTGAATGAATATGTGGAATTTTTAAATAAATCCACGGAATTTCTAAAGTTTAAGATGGAATACTCGGATAGTTCTATAAATTTCTTGGATTTGAAAGTAGGTATACAAAACAATAGCATTTACACTACTGTGCATAAGAAAGATGTTAATGCACGTAGGTATATACATCATGATAGTATGCACGCACCCCATATCTTCAAGGGTATAGTGAGGTCACAATTTGGCAGAATCAGTAAATTAAATACTGAAGATACATATTTTTCGTCACAACTAAATGAGACGATGAATGAATTTGTATCTAGTGGTTATGGGAGAGAGTTTTTAGAGGCCATAAAAGCTGAAACTATAGTAGATAGACAGAGAAAGTTGAAACCCATATTTTCTTTATCTGAAGAGTCAATAATAGAGCATGCTGGATGCATCATGAAGTAAAAAAAAATTAGATATGTTACATCATATAATGCAATGACGCAGTTTGTCAAAATAATTATTCAGAAGTACTGGGTAGTACTAATGGCCTCAGATGAAATCAAGGCTATTTTGGATAGCAAGCCATTTTTTCATATAAAAACATGAGAAATTTAAAGAGTAAATTATGTTACAAAGATTTTAAAGAGAAGAATATTCGATGTAGTGTTAATGAGAAAGGTACTTTTAGATGTTTGAATTGTAGTTGTTGTACAGATATCATGGATTATACTGTTAATAATTTTTTTATACCTCCCCTAACACATAGGGAATATAAATTTAATGTGGCAGCTAGTTGTACTAGCAATAATGTGGTATATTTGGCTACCTGTACCTTATGCCCTTCTTTTTATGTGGGTAAAACCACTAGAAAATTGAAAGAACGTATTATCGAACATAAGTCTGAAATAAGAAGGACAAATGATAGGAATGCCTTATGTAAACACATAATTACACATAATTCTGATCATAAATTTAAGTTTAGAGTTATAGATATGGTTTACGTATCGGATAGGGGTGATGATATTAATAATTTGTTAGAATTAAAAGAATATGAGTGGATAATAAGACTAGCAGCAGATTATCCACCAGGTTTAAATGCTGCTGTTACATTAAAACCTGTTCTAATCAAGATACAACGGAATAAATTGAAATAAAAGTAATCTATGAAAATGCAATGTTGTTTGTATGAAAGAAATATTTTTGGATGTTTTAGTATTATGCTTTATTTTATGTATTTGTCACATGATTAAGGCTGCAAGTCATGTGACTTTTGGCTCCTATTTAAATGTATGTGTTTTAATGGAACCTGTATTAGTATTGAGAAAGGGCTTGTAACCCGAAAGCTTTGCTGAATATAAAGGTTTTATCTTCTCAGCGTCTTTTGTGTTTTTGGCTCACCAAGAATGATACCATGGTATAAAGAAAAAATTATCAATTTCAACAATTGGCTAAGCTTCTGGTGTCATTTAAAGGGGATCCAGTGTCTGTCCACCTGGGATGACATGCTCAACAAGCCACGCTGCTTCGCTAAAGATGGCTTGCATCTGTCACCCTTAGGCTTTCGAATACTGGCCAAGGCTCTTGCCACCCCCATAGTGCCTTTTTAGGCAAGGTTGAAAAGACAAACCCACTGCCATAAATAGCACAAGTAACAAAAAACTGAGGGTAATGCTACTCAATGCCAGAAGTCTAAACCTCAAAATGCACGCACTCGAGGCACTCCTCAGTATGGAGAAAATCGATATATTTGCAGTAACAGAAACCTGGTTTAAGGCTCCAGAAAGCACCCCAGAACTACCAAGCTACAACTCATACCATACATTTTGGCCACAAAACCTGGACTGAAATACAAAAGGCAGGGGCGCATCTATATTCATCAAGGATACCCACACCTCCAGGTTAGTGGCACAGCACGATGCTTCAGAGATCATCCACGTGCAACTAACAATGGGCAAAACTGCAATTCAAATTGTAGCTTGCTGAAGATCACCCACCATGTCCCAGGACCCCCATTCCGCATTTCTGGAAACAATGGGGAACATAAAGGACCTATCAAACACCCTGATATTGGGTGATTTCATTACCCAAACATTAACTGGGAGAACTACTCAAGTACTAACTCCCTTGTCCATTTCCTAGAATTTAATAAACACAAACGCCCTGGATCAGCTGGTCAACACCTCCACCAGAGGTGACAACATAGTGGACCTGGTCATCACCAACATGGGTGACCGGTGTTCCACACCAGAGGTCAACCCCCTCACTGGTTAGATCTGACCACAAATTAATCACTCTGAATATCCACATTCCACCCCCACCCCCGGTTAAGGAAACCACCATGAAAAACTTTTCAAAAGCAAACTTCACATTACTTAAGACCGAGGTGAAAAATTTAAAATCCCCCATGCTAAAGGATAACGCTGCCCAAGCTGCAAAATCCTTTACTAATGCACTCTATGGGCACCTACAAGAATGCAATAATCATGCTATAACAAGCAAAACCAAGACTCACTCCTCCAAGAAAAGGAAACCAGTCTGGTGGACCCCTGCCATAAACAAGCTATACAATTGAAGGAGGAAACTAGTACAGAAAAGAGTAAAATCCCAAGATGGGAAGACATCCCTGATCAGTATTAGCAAGAAACTACGATCCCTCATAAAATCATCCAAGGCTAGCTTCAAAAGAAAAATTGCCAAGGACTCCAAAGATAACCACAAGGCATTCTTTAGTTATGTCAAGAATCTAAGTGGCAATTCTCAGATCTGCTCGGAGTTAGTGCAGAATGGCACAAAATAAACTGAACCAACCAATATCGCCAATATCCTGGCAGACAGGTTCAGTGCAAACTTCACCCCCCTCTCACCCCCAAAAGGGCCCATAACCATACCAGAAGAATGTAGTGCCCCTGAAATTACAGACACTCAGGTTAAAACAGCCTTCTCCAAAGCCAAAAACACAGCATCAGTGGGACTGGATGGTGTCCCAGGCTGCATCCTCCATGAGCTCAAAGATAAACTAACCCCACACCTAAACACACTGTTCAAACTCAGCCTCTCCACAGCTACTTGCCCATAGAGTGGCACACAGCAATGGTTATTCTGCTCCACAAATTTGGGGGAGCCACAACAAACCTCGGGAACTATCGCCCTATAAGCCTGACTAGTTTGGTCTGCAAGGCTATGGAGTGCATCATCATGGATCTCATTAACAAAGACATTGGGAACCTCCAAACACTGGACCCTACCCAGTTTGGCTTTGTTAAGGGCAGATCATGCCTCCTAAACCTAGTGTACTTCTTTGAGACAGTTATCAAGGCTACAGATGAGGGAAAGGTGGTCCACACAGCCCACCTAGAACTCACAAAGGCCTTCGACACTATTCCCCATTCTGGTATTATAGATAAGCTCACCAACTTGAACATAAACCCCTACATCACGAGATGGGTTGCCAAATGGTTAATGGACAGAACCCACATGGAAAGAGTTGCGGGAGCTAGGTCTGACTCTAAACCGGTTACAAGTGGCATTCCCCAGGGCTCAGTCCTAGGACCCTCCTGTTTGGCATATACTTCTCAGAGGTACAGGCAAGCATAGGAGGACTATGGCTGACCAAGTTCACAGATGACTGCAAACTAGGGGCTATAATTGACTCTCTGGCTGACACAGACATCCTCCAAAAGGGTCTCACTGAGACAGATATATGGTGTCAAAACCATGGCCTCAAGCTAAATGCCAAAAAGTGCATAGCCATCCCCTTTGGAAAAAACAAAGTGCCCACAAACTACCACATAGGTGGTAGTCCCCTAAATACGGAAGACGTTATAAGGGATCTGGGGACCCAAGTAGATAGTAATCTCTCCTTTGATAATCACATTTCCAAACTGGTTAGAAAATCCTTCTATGTGGCCCACCTAATCACAAAAGGGTTTGCATCCAGATCAAAAGAGGTCATTGTGCCCCTCTACTCATCACTCATCAGAGAGTACAATGCCCCATTTGGGATGTACCTTACAAGACACCTGCAACAGCTGGAAAGACCACAGACGTACCTCACCAAGAGGATCACTGGCCTCAAATAGATGCCCTATGCAGCTCGACTGAAGAAACTCCAGCTGTACCTGGTTGCATACCGCCTACTCAGAGGTGATGTCTGCCTACCATACAAGGCCATGTCCAACCCAGAATTGATGGACATGCTTCACCTAAAGAAAACCATATCCTCTCAGGCCACATGCTCTAGGGATCTAAACCTCACCACAACAATAAATAGGATGTGCTGGAGGGATAGATTCCTGTCCCAGAGACTTCCCATGCTTTGGAACAAGAGTCCAGTCTACATTAGGCATAGTTCCACACTGGCACTCTTCAAGAGAAACCTTGATGAGTGGATGGGAAACAGAAAGTTTACCCCGGGGATCACTTCAATGGCTCTGCTGGACAAAGGCATGGGGAACTAATCTAAGGGGGCGGCGAAAGCCAACACATTTTGGCTAGGCTTATAAATGCCTTTGGGCAGATAGCCTAGTACCTATGTATGAACCTATGAACCTATGGGCCATAACCCATTCATCTAGGGGTTGACACACCACATACTGAGGAGTGTCTGCACTAACAACTGTGACTGCCATATATGTCTGGTCCACTGGTGTTTGCAGACATGGCTTTCATGTGTTTAAGTGTGTGAGCATGCCCAGTATGACCTTTCAGTATGTTGTTGACTGACATTGCCTTCATTTCTCTGTGTGTGAGCATGCCCCATATGGCTGTCTGTATTGCATGTGTGGATCGAGTCCAGGTAGTTTGTATGGCAATGGTGACCTTTGTGTTGTACACCGACAGGTAGCATGCTGTCTCTGCAGGGTATCCATTGATCATTTCCTATTGACTGTTACTACATTTCTGCATAGCAGGGGGGGGCACACCTGACTGTTTCTACATTTCTACACAGGATTGGGGGGCACACCTGATTGTTACTATATTTCTACATATGATGGGGGGCACACCAGACTATTTCTACACAAGATTGGGGGGCACACCTGACTGTTACTATATTTCTACATAGGATGGGGGCAAACCTGACTATTTCTACATTACTACACAGGATTGGGGGGCACATCTGACTGTTACTATATTTCTATGTAGGATGGGAGGCACACTGACACTTGTACACATTTGCTAGGACTGTACTGGTATGTCGGGTACTCCATTTCAGTCTGTAGTCTTACCTATCGTGCTGGCTAGAGGCATACCAGTGTACTACAGATCTTACCTTTTAATTACCTACATATTAGTTTCTGACATCCTACCTTTCAGAACTAACATCCTAATACCTGACCTGCTGTAGTTTGTCTGTGTAGGCCTGGGGGGGAGAGGTTACCCATAGGCCTCATTCAGAGGCCATAGCACATCCTTTGCTTGTGGTTGTCTACACCTGTCCTGCTGTCTGTGACTGTTGTTGGTTATGTGACCCCCCCCCCCCCGACTGGTATGTGTGAGTCACTTAACTTGTGGGTGTCTCAGTATTGAGGGTGGTGCTGCAGGGCTGCCTATGTCAGATGCACATAGTACACTCCCTACACATGGTTAGGCACAGGTAGTGTAACGTTTGGCATCCCTTTTACTGTATGTGAGAGCCGGAGAGAGGTGTTATTCCCTGAGTCTCATCTGTGTCAGTATATGTGCTATGCGTTGCCTCTTTGCCAAGGCCAGGGCATACTGGGTACACCTCCTTCTTCCTACTGGGGCAGGCTCAGGTTGATCCTCCTCCATGTCACTCTGTGCCTGTGTAGGCCTTGGCAATCATGGGGAGCTGTGTGGCCCTGCCCTGTACTGTTCCTATTGCAGCTGTTTCCACAGGATCATATTGTGTAGCATGGCACATACAAGGATGATTTGGGTACATATTGCTGATGAGTACTGCAAGGCTCCACCGGATGTGTCCAGGCACTGGTACCTTGACTTCAGCATCCTAAACAAACACTCTACTATAATTCTGGTCTGTGTGTGTGCCTCATTATGGAGTTCTTGTTCAGGTGTGTGTGCATTTCTGATGGGTGTCATCAGCCACTGCTCCAGTGCATATCCAGCATCCCCCACTAGGTGACCATGAGGGTTGTCCCCACTGGCAAATCTCTGGTACAGCTGCGTCAGATGCCAGATGTGGGAATCGTGATAGCTTCCAGGGGTAGCCAGCATACACATTCATTATTATGCCCTGGGCATCACACACGACCTGGCAGTTGATGGAGGAGAAGCCCTTGCGGTTGATGTAGATCCTACCCCATTCACCGGGTGGTGCTTTGATGCATATGTGCGTGCAGTGTATAGCACCCACTACCTCAGGATATTCTGCTATTTGATGGAACCATTGCATATTGCTGGCCAACACCTCACGGGTGTTGGGGAAATATATGTGCTCACCGATATGTGCTGACATGGCATCCAGGAACTGGTGGAGTACCCTGGATGCTGATTCCTGTAAAATCCTCATCATATCCCCAGTTGGCCTTTGGAAGGTACCTGTAGCTAGTATTCTTAGGCCTATACATACCTTGGTATCCACTGGGATGGGTTCTCCTCTGTTAGTTCTGTGTGTCAGGCGTAGCCGGCACAGATCAACAATTTGCTGCAGGAGGTCCCTGTCCACCCTATAGAGCTCCACTATCTCCAGTTCACGTAGCCCCTGGTAGGTTATCCTGGGTCTGTACACTCTTCTCTGTCTCCTCATTGTAGGTTGGTTGACAGCATTCACATCCTCACCACCCTCAGCCTCTTCCACAAGTCGTATGATAGCAATTGCAGCCCCTATCATTTTCTGCTGTGAGTATTAAAAAGTTCCCTGCTTGTTTACACCGGTGGTGTAGAGTGTGGGAAAAACAGAGGGGGAAGGTGTTTGCTTAGTTTATAGTGGTGTTCTGGGCTAGGCTGGTCTGATACCTGTGTAATTGTCTGATTCTGATACATTTCACCTGCCAGCTAAGCTAGTTCTCCTTGATTACCTTCCTACTGCTGTTTTCCCTTCCCATTGCCTTCCTGTTTAAGCCCATGTGCACACTGCACAAACACAGTGCTCAAATGTGCACACTGCTGCTATTTCCTGGTTTAACTTCTTTTTTCTTCCTGTAAAACCTGGTGTGCAGTGTGCACACCCGCTTAGGCTTGTAAAGAGTGCTAGGCAGGTTTAGACACACCCTCTAGCTTAGCTGTGCTAAGCTGGGAACAAACCCAAGCCACAGGGCTCCAATCCACTTACAGTATGCCTGACGCACCCCCAATGATGTCACCTAACTCCTAGACTTGCACAAAGCTATTCCTGCTCTTACACTGTTGGGACCTGACTCACATGCTGGGGAAAACTGGGATTCACTGTCATTCCCTTCATTTGCATAGGATTGCCTACTGATGCATAGTTACATGTCTTACACTGAGCCTCCCCCCTTAGCAACCACTACTCACTGGCCATGTTGTCTTCTGCCTGCCATTGACTTGCATGGCAGAATACTGATTTTAGTTAGAATGCTTAATTTTGGTTTATTTTGTTATCTTCCCCCGATCCCGTTTGCGCGCCACTGCCCTACGCTTAAACAGCCGAGATCGGCTAAAAAAAAATTAAAAGTTGATTTTTTTTATTTTTTGTTTTGTTTGCAATGCCAGTGGCCTTATACTTGGCCATTGCCATGCTTCCTCAATGATATGCAGCCTTTATTTGTAGCTGTCACAGCTCTGTTTTGGATTGTGCAGAAATGTACTTGGTTACTAACCGAGTACATTTCTACAGATTGCACTAGTCCTGCACGGACAGTCGCAAGCTTCCTGGATCGCAAAATCACCTCATTTGCATGGATTTCTCTTGCAAATGGGGTGATTTGCATACAAGGGTTTAGTCCGTGCAGGATTAGTGCAGGAGCTCTCGTGCTCGCCCCTGCAGGCTGCTCCTGGCTCGCACAGCAGACATATTGCCTGCTAGAGCTCCTGCACTGATCCTGCACACTGTGTAGGGCATAGTGAATACGGGGGAATACGTTTTTGTTGCCATCTTAACACCAAATATAAAAGATGGAGTAACTAATGATTCCTTCCAAGAATTTGGTACATATCCATAGATCATAGAATTAAATGCTCTACTTATATACTCACTAAATAAACTTCTATATTAACCTACAAAATGCCTGGAATACAATCTGGTCTACTTGATGTATCAGATTTAATTTTATTTAAGACTCTGTATAACATCTCTTCAATGATATTATGACACTTTCAATCAAACTCAGATTACCTGTACCTAGCAAATCTAGAGTATTACTACACTGAGTCAGTTCTAAAATCAATTGTATAATTTCATGATACTCTAAATCTCAATAAATTCTCTTTCACAATTATTTCGTACTTCCTACTTCATTTGCTTACCAATCAATGGTAGGATAATTAATGTCACCTTTCAATTCTAGGTTTCTATAATCTAAATTCAAATTTAATGGAGAGAGATAATCATAGAGAATATCTAAATCCATTTTATGTGTATGATAACACAATTTCAAATGGTATAGGATCATGTAACACTATCCCATAAGCTTTGACTATTATGTACTCCAGCTCAGCAACAGACTTTACACGCTTACAAGAAATTGGATTTTCTAACATATAAAGTTATGTCTCCACCTCTCTTGCTTGTTTGTAAGCATTCAAGTTTGTTATATCCTGGTATTTGTAAGTCAGATGAATTCCATGTCTCAGTAACAGCAATAAATTCACATCCCTCATAAAGTGCAATAAATTTTAACTCACTTCCTTTGTTCCCCAAGCTTCAAGTATCCCATTAGAAACATTTTAAACTGTATTAAATTTCCAGTTTCTGTTGTACAAATGGATCATTTTTCTTACTTCGTATCTACTGCTGTCTTCCTTTGTAAGTTTGGTATTCAATAGGGTTTTAAGTTAACCTTCTCTTCTTTAGTAGTCTCAATATAGTGTTGAATCAAACTTGTTCTGACAGGTATTTCAGAAAAACTTGTTTTGTAAACAGAAATTAATTCATGTCTTCTTTATGTGGCTTGGACAGAATATTATCTATCTGACCTGCAGGCACAAATGTCAGTTTTTTTCTTTATCAAACAGAATTCCTAGTCTCTGCTGCTAAACCAGCTACCAGAGTTTGAGCATTGATGTGATATATCTGTTCTAGTCTTTCCTTACTTTTCTGTATAACACAGTAGCTTACCTCATTCTTTTCTCTGTTGCTTCAAATGAACCCTGACATTTATCCAAAAACTTGCTTTCCACTGAGGGAACCAAAACCAGAACCTAGTCCATAGCTTTAAATTCCCTGATCCTTGCAATTCCATTATACACTCTTTGTTGCATTTTATTATACATCCCTTGTTACATTTCCATTATACACCCCTTGTTGCATTTCCATTATACACCTCTTGTTGTGTAGCTTGAGCTCTTTCCGTTTGTTCCTGTACTATGGGCATCATGACTTCAGCCTGTGTTGCAAGATTATATTGTATTCTATGACATGTTTAAATGGGATTTTCTCTTGTTCTGAAGTTTATATGACAGAATCTAATAAACCATGAGGGTGCCTATCACATAATAACACAAAAGGACTATAGCATTTCTCTAATGGCAAATATGAGGTTTAGCATTAATTGGTCCCTGTTTATGTCATCTTCTTCAGTAACTTTTCTTGGCATGGGCTTCAGCATTTGGTTAAAATACACCCCCAATTTTTCCATCTGAGGATGATATGCTGTATTTTTAGTTGCCTCATCTTAAAGTAGTGGCACAGTTGGTACATTATTTTGGATATAAAGGGAACACTCTAATCAGATAGTATTTTCTGTGGTATCCAACCCCAGTAAAATAATAAGACTAGTTCCTTGTCTATTGTTATAACATTAGCTTTACGTAGTGGGATAGTTTCAGGGTGTTTTGTTGCACAGTGAAAAAAAAATGAAAATATACTGGCATCCATTGCTGAATTTTACCAATGGCCCAACAATATCTATTGCAATACATTCAAATGACGTATCTGTGATGTGCATTGGAATGAAAGGATTTTTAAAGACAGAACAAGGGCCTGTCTTCTAGCATTCAGGACATCCAGGACAAAAGTTCTCAAATTATTTTATTATTCCAGGCCAGAAAAACTTTGCTAGGTTCCATGCTTTAGTATTGTCCATTTCTAGGTATGCAGTAGCACATGGCTGTTTTTCTAAAAGGTTTGGCACCAATAGCTGCCATACTACTAATTCTCTGTCCTTCCTTACCCTGTGTAGGAAGTCATATTATAACTCAAATCATAGGTAATAAGTCGGAACATTCTTGTTCATGTCTTCCCCTACAATGATTGCTATATTTTATCTTTACTCTGCTCAAAGTGTCACCTTCTCACTGTGCCACATTTACTGTATCAGCTTATTTATTTATTTATTTATTAAAATTTGAAAACTGAGTAGGTCAGTAAAATGACCCTTTTCAGGAATGACCTGGGCTCCAATGGAGCAGTGTACAACAGTAACAATTATCAAGTGATGCTGATAAGATTGAAATATAAATAGTAGACAATTGTTATTAACAATAACCCATTTGATATACACAGAGTACATGTGATATCATCAATTACAAATCAGCACATTGCAAATACATTTTCAGAAGCACAGTAATGTTAGATACTTATTCTATTAACAGTATTGACAATATTTCCATCAGCGATAAGGTAGAGCATCACAGAAGGTTTCACAAGGATGAAGAGGAGAAGAAGGTAAAAGTCACTGAAGCATGTGTAGGTTGATTCATTCTTTAAATCAAGCTTTTAAATTCTCGCAAAGTGGTTTGGGATCATATCTATTGTTGAATGTGGTTTCCAAGTGGTAGTGGTGATTTTAGTAAAGGCTGTTTCCCCTATGCAAGAGCCAAAATGAAGCCTTCTGAATAGAAGACCATTGTCTGAGATGTTATTGAGACAATAGGAGTTGCTTGTTAGAAGTTTGTTTTTTGGAGGGGATGGTGTTTGGATGTGAAAATGTTAAATATTAATGTGCTCAGTTGAAGTATTGCTGTATTATTTTTAGGGAGCAAGTAAGTCTTGTAAGTAGTTTACTAAAAAGAAATAACCAACCAGCAGGGAACAATTGGCTAATTTTGTTTACTACAGCTTGTAGATTCTGGAATGGAGAGTGATGACCCTCCACCTCTGGGCCAGTAATCAAGGAGCCTCAATCGTCACCACTGGCACCTGTGGGGGACATTCACTGGGAAGATAACAGGTACACACACAGTATTTCCAGATGCATCTCTCTGCATCAACTACAATTTCCCTTAATAGCACACAGAGATCACAGTCAGTCTGGGACTGGTTTCTCCCTCTTTCTCCATATCCCCAGTAAGACTCCCCACTGGCACAGTTATAGAGTTCATAGGTTCATAGATGTTTACTAGGCTAACGACCACAAGGGCCATTTTAAGCCTAGCCATGCATCCCAAATCTCTAACAAGATCTGATACCCTTGATAAATGTAAGAATGGGCCTGGAAATGAACCATTCACAGGTTATCTCTGCCCATTAAAGACATAGGTGCCACCCCAGGGATGAATTTCCAGTTTCCCATTAAATTGCCCAGGTTGCACTTGAATTTGGTTAGGGAGGAATTCTACTTCACATGGATGGGGAGCCTGTTCCATAGATGGGGTAGTCTCTGGGATACATACCTATCTCTCTAATAGGTACTATTTATATCACAGGCAAGCTTTAAGTCTTTAGAATGGGTAATTCTGGTGCTGTTTGTTTTGTGGATATGCAGAAGGTCCATCAGAGTGGGGTCTCACAATGCCCTGTATGCCAGGCATAGATCTCCCCTCAAAAGCCTGTAGAAGACAGAATACAGGGATAAGATCGTGAGGCGGTCTGCATAGGACAAATTACTTAGACCATGTATTCTTTTAGTGAGGAACCTCTGTGGACCTTACAGTTGTTGGATATGCCTGGTTAGGTACATACCAAAGGGGGCATTGTACTCAATGATAGGTCTGATGAATGCTGAATACAGTGAAACAATGACTTCCTTGGACTTGGATGCCATAGCTTTGTTTATAAGTTCTATATTACTATCTATGTGTGTCCCTAAGTCCTTGACTACTGGGTCAACTCTTAAGGGGGTGTGTTGTCAATGTGATAGTTACCAGGGATGGATGACTTCCAAAAGGATACTATTATGCATTTCTTGGCATTTAGTTTTAGTCCATGGCTCTCACACCAGTTGTTTCCTGTGTCAGCTCCTCCTGGAGAACATTTGTGTACATTTGAGATTCAATGACAGCTCCTAATTTGCAGTCATCTGCAAATGTAGTCAGCCAGAGACCACTGACATTGGCCTTGACTTCTGAGAAGTAAATGCCAAAAAGGAGCAGTCCAAGGACTGATCCCTGAGGGACTCCACTTGTGACTGGCCTCTTTCTAGAAGTGGACTCCCAATTCTAATGACATACGGGTTTGTACCTAACCTCTTGAGTTTGTCAATAATACATGAGTGGGGTATTGTGTCAAATGCCTTCCCCAGGTCAAGGTAGGCAGTGTGAATGACTGCACTCATTAATTGCTTTGGTGGCCTTTTCAAAGAAGTCCACCATGTTGAGTAGGCATGATCTGCACTTGACGAAACCAAACTGGGTTGGGTCCAGTGTCTTGAGGTTTACTATATCTCTATTGATCATCTCCATAATAATTCTTTGCATGGCTTTACATATTACATATAAGACTAGTGAGACTTATTGGTCTGTAGTTTTCAGTGTCTGTAGATGGCTCACCTTTGTGCAGAGGGATGACTGCTGCCTTTCTCCATTCACAAGGCATGAACCCTGTTTGAAGGGTACAGTTAAATAGTAATTCCAGAGGCCCTGATAGGTCATGTTTCATGCTATTTAGAAGGCATCCTGGGATATTGTCTGGGCTCACTGATGCATTGTTCTTGGTCTTAGAGAGAGCATTAAGGACCTGTTCCCTAGTGATAGTAGGGAGAGTTATATTTGATGATATTTCTTGAGGGAAGGTTGAGGGGGAGAGAGGGGTAATGTTGGAGCTGAATTTATCAGCCAGGAGGTTTGCTATATCTTCTGGCTCAGTATAGGTGACTCCATTTACAATGAGCTCTGCACAAAATTGTGTATTGTCTTTGAGGTTGTGGACATAGCTAAAGAATACTTTGTGGTTGATCTTGGCCTGGGAGGACAAATTTACCTCAAATTTGACTTTGGTACACTTTATTTGTCCTCTGAGTTGTTTGTTTAGTTTGAGGAGAGTGGTTTTATTTTGCTGGATGCTGCACCTCCTAATTTTTGCTGTGATTTTCTTCCTCCTGTTATACGGCTGATTGATTTTGTGATTCCATCAGGGTGGCTTGTTTTTTTAGTTAGTTATGTACTTCTTCCTAGTGGGTACAGCTGACTCTATACAGCTATTAACATGTTTGTACAGGGTTTCTGTGAACAGTTCTGCATAGGCAGAAGTGTTCTCAGGGTTTATGGGGGCTTGAAATGTTTGCAGGTTCTTACTTGATAGCAGGAGGTTAGCCTTAGAATAGTTCCTGAATATTCCAGGTTTAGCTGGGGTCCAGGTTTTATTTTTACTTCAAAGGAGACCATTTTGTGGTCTGACCTTACCAGGGAAGGCACTATAGTAGGGGCTGTGCAGCAGTCTCCCATATTAGTGAGGACCAGATCCAGTATGGTTGCACCCCTGGTTGGTGTATTGACTATCTGGTCCAGGGAGTTTGTGTTGACAAAATCCAGGAATCTCTGTGCATGTACATTTGGTGTCATATAGGATTCCCAGTTAATAGTGGGGTAATTAAAGCCACCCATGAATATGGTATTAGGTTGGATGGTTAGTGTTTTTAATAAGTTTAAATACATGGTATGGGTTTCCTGGGTCAAAGAGAGGACCTATAGCTTGCAAAGAAGTGGTATTGGATTTTGGAAGTTGAGTCTTAGCCAGGGTTCTAAGCCAAATCTTCCAACACTCTCTCTGTCCAACCAGTGCTTCGTGTCCCTGCCCAAGTAGCTGACACACACGCTCTTGGAGATTTGGTTTACACACACAAACACCTGGGAAAGGCTGGCACAGGTTTACTAGCAATGTCCCCCTCTGCCCAGACTATAATGTAGTTATCACTGCCACCAGAACACGTTCCCAGCTAACCTAAGACCCTTATCAAAGGATGTCTAATTTTAGTGAGTGAAATTAATTCTAATACAAATGGTAGTTTGACCAAGAGCAAGGCTATTAGGAGTGGCTCACACAGTGTCACCAAATAAATATGCAAATAATCTCAAAACTTAAATATTTCTCCTTGATCAGCCACAATGAAAGGTTTAAATATATTTAATAATAAATAATAAAAGAACAAGACAATACTAAATATATATTCACAGTGACATCAGAGTTCAAAATCACAGGAAATATTTAAAATAGCATTGAAGGACAGGCTCAGACAAATAAAAAAAAAATATCTACTCTAAGCTTCACTATATTCCTGAATTCCTAAGTGAATGACTATTATCTAATAACTTACTTAATAGATCAAGGCAGACAATGTTTTGAATGGTCTTTCTTGTTGTTTTTAGGCCCATGACAGACTACAGAATGCTTAGTCTCACTAAGAGACTTCTCAAAACTTCTCAAAATAGTACCTAAAATATTACATCTCAGATAGCTTGCAGAATGACATCACTTCTGGTCATCTGATTTCTAGTTCCCAGGCAAACCTCAATTGCTGGCATCTGGCAGGATTTTGCACCTATCTGTAAAGAATTACATATCCAAAGGCTTTTGCTCAGATCTACGACAGGTGCTGGAAGTCATAAAACAATTCCATACCTCCATGCTTCCAGAGTAGTAATTAGTTCTCCCCAAGCACAATACAAATAACTTCCTAGTACAGACTTTGTATCTCTGGCTACATTGAAACCTTGAGAGATAGCATCTTTATGGCCTAGCCTATAAAGTGATTTAATTTCAGATATTTTTTAAAGTTTGCTGGACTGAGGTTAACCTCCTGTCTGCCAGTTTTCTTTGTTAAAACATATACATTTAAACAGTTACAACAGTGCATGTACATTTCTTTTCTCAGTGGTAGGGCACACTGTGGATACATTTCAAACACAAGCACTTTAAAATACCTTTTCAACACAAACATCTGCAAAAATCAGTTTGATATACACATGACATACAGTTCTAATACATTTGTAGCACCAGCATCTTGTATGACATACAGTTCTAATACATTTGTAACACAAGCATCTTGTATAAATCAGTTTGATATTCACAAATGACATATAATTATTTACAAAATTTCAGCTAGCTGTGCCAGCAGTACCTCCTTTAATCACAGAGAGTTAGAGATAAGCCATATTCTGGTTTTGTTGTGACCACATTTTTAGCTATTGATTGTTGACCATAGGTTTAAACAGAGTTAATCTCGAGCAGAGTTTTAGCTGCAAAAGAGTGTTATTGAAACTTAGGGCAGGATTCACAAAGCCTCCGTGTAAGAGTTACAAGTCTTACATGGAGGCTGCAGTTAAACGGTGTGACATCAGCATGCCATGCATATTCATGAGGGCATGCTGACTCACACCCAAGGCTAACACGGTCCGTGTAAGAAAGTAGGGGGTGTGTCTGCAGGGCGAGTCCTGCAAATGGACATGCCCCCAGAAGAGTAACAGTCTCAAAAGTAAACCCCCACGACAGAGTCTGCGTAAATGTCAACAAACACAACACAACACATGCCCCCACAGACTATGAACATAAAATGTAAAAATGAACATGTTATATTTTTTTTATAAGTTTGAAAGATGTTTGCCCGTGATTGCGTTCGTTTGCGCGGGCGTGCCCGTCGCTTAGCCACAGTTAGCAGTCAGTGGAAAAGCATATAAGATCTAAATATGCAAAGTAAGGCAAGAAGCAATAGCATAGCGATAGAGACGTCGGCTGAAGAGGAGATAGTCATGGTTCGAGCCCCCACAACATCAATTTTTATTTTTAGTGAAATAAGCACGAAACAATTCCCTGACATATATGTACATATATAAAATTATATTTTATGTAAAATGTAATGAAATGGGCCATGTATTTTGAAGAAATGTGTGATAATAAAAAAAAAATGTCAGAAGTGCCTATAGCTGAGCTACACTCTAACAAGCTGAGTATATCTGACAAACACTTTTTGTATTTGCAACCTTATACATTTTGTTATAATGTATCTGTCTTTGGAGCTTTTCTCCCCGGGCCTCTACTGAAAATGGACATATATCCAGTTAGACTAGCCCGGTCAACAAATGTAAAATAAATAAATAAATAAAATAAATATCTGCCCGTAGGTGAGCAGTGGTTTAACAGGTGCAAAATGAGTGCCCGGGGTTGAGCAGTGTTTTAACACACTGAAACTGTGTGCCCATAGCTGAGCTGAGTGTAATATGCGTGCTGACAGCCAAATGACGCGTAAACCAGCGTAACCCATTTGCGCAAAGCTGCACACCGCGCCAACAAGCTAACTGGCAGGCAACGTTGAGCAAGCTGTATCAAAACTGCCTTTACACAGACACACCTCCTAGCCTGTGTAGACAGTCATAAAATAAAAAAAGCAATGGCCAGGCTCGAACTCAGGATACCAAGCACCATAGTCAAAGTACTGAACCACTAAGCCATGACAGTTGCTCTTAGAAATGCAGTAATAGCATATATATAGGAATGAATGGAAAGAGAAGCATGACAAAGCAGGTTTTGTGAAGCAGATACATTTCCAAAATGGCCAATCACAGATAAGTGCGGGAAAAACGGCATATATAAGCCCCATAGGCGGGAATACACAGCATAACTGATTGTGGAATCGATTTGCAGTCAGGATGGCAGGTGTAGAAGAGGGTAGTTGCTTCCGAGCACAGAGATGGGGCATTGAGGAGTCCAAATATATGGTTTGGCTCCTCGTCTATGATCATGAGGCCCAACTCATGCAGGACCAGGTCCTGTGGAGAGCATACAAGGCTGAGGCATGGGACCAGTTGGCACATGATCTCACCAGTGCCACAGGAATACCAAGGACTCGTGAACAGGTTCGTCACCACCATGTGGACCTGAAGAGATGGAAGCAGGACCAACTGAACCGTTGGATCCAGGAGGCCCGTCAAATGCCCAACGCCCCACTACTGAGTAAGTTACATGTAATTATTTATGTAAGAAGTTAACCTAGCTGATATTATGGAGATGTGTATTCCAATAATACTGAATTTATATTATAGCTGCAGGTGTCCATTGCATGAACCATTGAGCCCATGCCGATAGGCTTGTGCGGTTGCACCACCAGGCAGGTTAGTAATTCTCTCCCTGTAACTGTTAGAAAACATAAGTATGGCAGCTTGCAAAAGAGTGCAGTGTAGTCACTTATAAATAAAAAGTGCAAGTAACAATGTAAGAGAGATTCTGCTAGTACTGTGTGATTACATAAGTGTGATGCAGCCTGTAATTGAAAAATACAAATGAAACAAGTCTGAAATAAAGATGCTCCACCTGTAATATAATAGTACATAACCTGCAGCAGGCTGTAAAATACAGCTATACAAGCTGAGTAAAACGCATGTGTGAAATATATCCCCGTTTAAAACCTGAAACATGACACAAGTGAGACTGTTGGAAAGGATTGTTGTAACCAAGTAAAACATGTCAATAAAGCCTATAATTAAGTACCATCCTGAATTGTAAAAATAAAACAAGTGAGAGTGTGAGAAAGAGGTATGAATCCACCAATAAAGTTGTAATAACTCCTGAATAAAGTATACTGCAGTCAGTACAGAATGAAATGAATGTGACAGGCACAACCAAACAGTGAAATGTGTGGAATAAAGTACTGAAGCTGGAATGTGTGTCCCACAATTTGGATATGTTGCTGTACCTTTACAATATGCAGATAGTATGGTTGTATGAAATACCAAACATCCACAGTTGTCTAGAGCCATATAAAGCAAATGTAGCAGGATGCTGTAGCTGAACAGAACCAGATATGAATGTGTATGAATAAAAATGTAATGTATATTAATGTAGCAGTAACATTCCCATCACCAACATGTGTAAGTTTACACATAGGAAACTGTAGTCAGACCTGTTGTGTGTATATATCTGCAGCTAGTAGAAATGTACAGCATATGTATCGGTATTTGAAGTTGTTAATGAAATATTTCTTCACCCTACCCTATAACCACAAATAATCCATTCCACATGAAATGGGTATGTGTATTCACAATTAACTCCCCTGGACATTTGTCCTGTTGGTTCATACATATTTGCATGTACGTTGATGCATGTGCCCTGTTCATACATCCAAACCTGAAGGCCTGTTGCCATCAATCAACCCTGCATGTTGTTGGATTGTGTATTGTTGTTCAAATTATGCATGTGTTATGCTTGCTGTTCAATGGCTTGAATTTATGGGTGTTTGGTTAATGGGAATACTAATGCATGCTGTTACAACTAATTGTGAATGGTATTGTACGTTACTAACCCAAACTGTCATAAAATAATGCAAAACATAGGACGACAGGGAAGGCGGGTTCCAGCGGACCCACCTCTCCAACCTCAGCTGGCGAGTGCACCTGGCACTAGTGCCCAGGCCGCACCCTCCTCCGGTGGCCCTGTGCCACCTGCAGGTGGAAGCGCTGCAGGGGATGGGGCTCGTCCCCCCTCTGCAAGTGTGGCTGGAGGAGAACATCCACTCACCCTCCATAGTGTCCGGACTGTGGTGCGTAGGGAGATCAGGCATGCTGTGCTTGGGCCCCTACGCCAGCTTGAGGCACGGGTGGTACAACTCGCAGGCGTGCCTGCTGCCCATCCTACACAGCCCCCAGCACAGCCCCATCCTGGGCAGTGAAGGCACAGTGGCAACTGCCCATGGGTGGGGATCTCAGTTCCACTGTTGCCATCTGTGGGCTCATGGGCTCGAGATATCCAAACATCCGTCCCCGTCAATTGTGTATCCCCCCCACATGTGTCATACACCACCCCTGTATGCGTCTTGTTTGTCTTGTCTGTTAACCTCCCCAACCTACCTCCCCAGCTATACCAACTTCCTGTACCTGACATACCACTCTCACCTGAAAAAAAAAAAGGGCACTCTGTACCCACAAAAAAATTACGCCCCATACATAGCTGCCCATTTTGCACACATCTGCTGGACATGTAAACTGGCAATTTCAATTGGCTGTACAACAAATATTGTTGTCCTCACACCTCTCGCAGGGGTGGAAGGTTTCAAATTTCACACCAAATTACAAACATATGCACAGCTGTTGCTGATGAAGAAATGGGCAGCTATGGGCCTTTCCTATATCCCTCCTGCAAAACCCGAGCTTGTTTTCCTACTGTCCTACCCTCTTTGTGCCCCCTTTTTCACCACTTTCCTATCTCCCCATTATCTTTTCTTTAAAAGAAATTAGCGCGGGTGTACGCGAGAGTAAGCACTTATAAGCAGTAGTAAACAGGTGTGCGCTTCTGTGCGCTTAGCTAAGCGTGTGTGCACAAAGCTAAGCGGCAGTGCGCATGTGTGAGCTCCGCGCAAACCAGCACTAACGAGCTTACAACTGCTTAAAAGTGCCTTAGTCACTCTGAATGACAAGGCCTGTAGTTTGCTCAGCAGCAAAATAAAATACCTCTGTCAGTCTCGAACCCAGGAAACACTAGTCTGCATGAATTACCACTAAGCCATGACTGCTATACAAGAACACTGTGCTGAAATAAATATATCATGAAATAGTAGGAATTAATGTAAAGAGAATATAGCAAGTCTAGTACACAAAGCATGTCATGTATGTTTACTGTCAAATCTAGTGGATGTGTAAAATAGTACTGTGTGAAGAGAAACAGCCATGCTAGTTGGTAGCTAGTAGGTAATAATGCCACAGTAGCACCTGGCAAGCCACACACATACTCAGAGCAGGATAAACACTGCCATAGTTGAATAGTTAAGAGCCCAGACATAGCAACTGTGACTGAGTTACAGGGATGTCCCTGATGTGAAAACAAATGTCAACTGTCCCCCAATGACTCCTGGTGAAATGTACTAACAGTAGGCAGAAAGGTGTTGCAACACATGCAATGGTAACTATGAATTACTGAAAGTATGCACCACTTGCATGTCACAAATGGTGTAGTAATACATATGCTCAAAATAACCCACAGTCACAACTGCAGAATATCAGAATATTTCATGGGAGTATCCCAGTGATATGTACCATTCTATGAGGCTGATAAAAGATGCTCCCGAGAGTATCTGAGGCCTGCTCAGCAGCATGATCAAATACCCTTGTAAGTGTCAAGGCCCACACCATGGCCAGACCACACTGCATGCAGTACCACCCTACCACAACAAACACATAGGGAATTGCTGCCCAAACAGATATAGCAAGCATTACAAGCTGTGAATGTAAATGGAAAATAGGAAAGCCATAGCAACACATTACAGGAAAGACACCTAGCAGGCATACAAGGAGTGAATGTAAAGGGCAAATATTGAAGCCATAGCAACAGATTGCAAGAACCACTGCTATATACCAGTTACACCACATTTCCCACAGGAAAGCACACACACCCATATACACAGTATTACTAGTCGTAGGTGTCAGTTTACATACACACAGAGAAGAGGAAACTGGAGGAAGGAATACTCAGGTTACAGTACAACATGCATTGCAGTGTCTACAACACAGCCTGAAATATGAGAGACATACCAACCCTTACACTCACAGAACAGTGTCCACAGCAAACCAGCATGGTCCCCACCCTGATAATCTGAAAGGGCTATGCCTACCTAACAAACCTTTTTATAGCACTGTCCTGAAATCACAGTGAGAACTGCAATCACTACACAACAGGCTGCATGCAATTAGTAAATGCTGGCTAACAATTGGTGCAGAGGCCATCACATGGACATGTGCAGATACCTACAAAAGCATCCTGTACTCCCAGTCCACACATGCAATACTTTCATTGCACCCTCTGGAGGTAGAGACAGAGAGAGAGAAAGAGAAAGAAAGAAATAAAAATAAAAAGTAATAACAAAACAAACAAGTTGACAGCAGGCCAAGTATCTGAAAGCCTACGCAAACAGCTGCAACAAACACAGGTAATGTAAAGTACTAATATAATAGTCTACATACTGTGAACCCTCCATATGTGTTATTGGTCTGTATCTATGTATATGAAGATGTGCATAGGGCCGGGGACATACTGCAACTGTCACTGAAGGCTGTACATACATATGTATGTGAAGGTAGCTATGTGTAGGTTGTAGTGCAATGTACAATCTAGGTTGTACAGTAATGGATGTTCATCAGTACGTTACTGTGTGTATATGTATGTGGAACTAAAAAGGATTATATATATATCTATCATGTGTATACGTATGTATATCGAGATATGTATGTATATATATATATATATATATATATATATATATATATATATATATATATATAATATGCATATATGTATACATAGATAGAGAGGGATGTAGAAATACATAGACATATATGGTTTCACAGTGTCATAGTTTAGTACTAGGCTATTTGGCCTGGGGCATTTATAAGCCTAGCCATAGTGATGTGGCTTTCGCCACCCCATGTAATGGTACAAAAGTGTACAGAATAGATTTAGAATACTGTGCCTCTGTCTAGTAGTGACACAGTGAAGACCCCCTTACATAATAGAATTAGCTTACTGTGTCTCTGTCTAGTAGTGACACAGAGATGACCCCTGGGGTAAACCTATGATCTCCCATCCACTTGACAAGATTTCACATGAAGAGAGTCAGTGAGGGGCTCTGCCTAACATGAACTGGGATTCTGTTCCAGAGTACGGGAAGCCTCTGAGTTATGAATCTGTCCCTCCAGCATGTCCTATTCATATTTGTGCTGAGGTTTAAATCTTTAGCTCTTGTGGTTCTGATGGATTTGGATTTTATGAGGTGGAGCATGTCCATCAATTCCTGATTGGACATGGCCTTGTACGTCAGGCACAGATCACCTCTAAGTAGGCGGTATGCTACTGAATAGAGCTGGAGTTTCTTCAGTCTGGCAGCATATGACATATGTTGGAGAGCCTTGATCCTCTTGGTGAGGTACTTTTGGGGTCTCCCTAGCTGTTGCAAGTGCCGGGTGAGGTACATACCAAATGGGGCATAGTACTCATTCATGGGCCTGATAAGGGAGGGGTATAGGGGTACAATGACCTCCTTTGATCTGGATGTGAATCCCTACATGATAAGGTGGGCAAGGTAGGAAGTCTTTCTAACCACTTTGGCAATGTGGGTGTCAAATGAGAGGTCACTACCGACTTGTGTCCCCAGGTCTCTGATTACCTTTTCCGTACTCAGTGGGTTACTGTCTATGTGATAATATGTGGGTACTTTGTTTTTCCCAAAGGGGATGACTATACATTATTTGGCATTCAGTTTAAGGCCATGACTCCGGCACCAGTTGTCCATTGCAGTGAGGCCTTTCTGCAGGATGTATGTGTCAGCTGGTGTATTGACTATGGCACCTAGTATGCAGTCATCTGGATTTACATTTCAGCTGTTGAGCTTGTTTATGATGCCAGAGTGGGGTATTGTGTCGAAAGCTTTAGCCAAGTCCAGGTAGGCTGTATGGACTGCTTTGCCCTCGTCAATGGCTCTAGTGACTGTTTTGAAAAAGTCAACCAGGTTCAAAAGGCAGGATCTGCCCTTTACAAAGCCGAACTGGGTGGGATCAAGTGTCTGTAAGTCCCTAATGTCTCTGTTTATGAGTTCCATAATGAGTCTTTCCATAGCTTTGCAGACCAGGCTGGTTAAGCTTATGGGGCGGTAGTTACCAGGGTCTGTAGAGGTGCCACCTTTGTGGAGTGGGACTACTGTTGTTGTATGCCAGTGTTCAGGTACATATCCTGTATTAAGGCTATGGTTAAATAGCATTTTATGTGCGGGTTCAGCTCCTCTCGGAGTTCACGTAGCACGCAACCCTGGATACCGTCAGGTCCCATTGATGCTGTGTTTATAGCTTTGCTGAGGGCAGTTCTCAGCTGGACATCTGAGATGACAGGCAGGTTACATTCAGCTGGGATAATTATTTCTTCTTTTGGGGGTGAGGGAGGGGAGAAATTTGCACTGAACCTGTCTGCCAGAATGTTGGCAATATCTGTGTGTTCAGTGTATTTTTTGTCATTGTGAAATAACTTTGAACATATCTGAGGGTTTCCGCCCAGGTTTCTAACATAGTAGAAGAAAGCTTTGTGGTCATCTTTAGTGTCCATAGCGATTTTTCTCTCAAAGTTGGCCTTGGGTGTTTTTATGAGAGAATGTAGCTTTCTACTAGTGCTGATCAGAGATGCCTTCTCTTTATGGGATTTTGCTCTGTCGTGCAGTAGCTTCCTTCATTTGTTATACAATTTGTTCATGGCTGGGGTCCACCAGACAGGATGCCTGCCCTTGGTGGAGAGGGTCCTGGTTTTATTTGGGATTGCATGATCCATGCATTCTTGGTGATGTCCGTAGAAAGCATTTGTGAAGGATTCTGCATTGTGGGATGTGGTTTCCACTGGCCCAGTGGGCTTAAAGGATACCATCTCAGTTTTAAGAAGTGTAAAGTCGGCTTTTGAGAAGTTTTTCACTGTAGTCTTTTGTGTTGGGGTGGAGGTGGGATATGTATATCCAGGGTGATTAGTTTGTGGTCAGATGTCACTAGTGAGGGGTATACTTCCGGTGTGTAGCACATTGTCCCCATGTTTGTGATGATCAGGTCTAGTATATTATCTCCCCTTGTGGGAGAGGTGACTAGCTGTTCCATTGCATTTCAATTTATGAATTCCAGGAACCTTTGGGCTAGGGTGTTTGGGCTAGAATAATGCACCCAGTCTATGTTATGGTAGTTGAAGTCTCCCAATATGATGGTGTTTGGTGAGACATTCATATCCTCCAATGTCTTCAGGAAGGCTGAATGGGGTTCCTGAGATTGGGAGTGTGGTCTGTAACATGCTACCAGTTGTATAGCAGTTTTGCCTACAGTTAGTTGCACCTGGATGGTCTCTGATGCTTCATGTGTTGCCACTAACCTGGAGGTGTGGGTGTCCTTGATGAATATGGACACTCCCCCTCCCTTTATGTTTTTGCCCGAGTTTTGGGGCCAAAAAGCATGATACGAGGTATAGCCTGGTAGCGCTGGGGTGCTCTCAGGAGCCTTGAACCAGGTTTCAGTTACTGCACAGACATCGAGATTGATAGAATATGTACGTACAGATATATGTAATACACACATACATATATAGATATATGTAGAAACATTTACATATACAGACAGATCTGACTGTCAACAGATATGTCTGTATATGACTATCTCTCTCTCTCTGTCCCACCCCCTCTCACTCTCTCTCTCCCTCTGTCTCTCTCTCTCTCTCCCCATATCTATATCTATATATCTATATCTATATATCTATATTATATATATATATATATATATATATATATATATATATATATATATATATATATATATATATATATATATATATATATATATATATATATATATACATATATATATATATATATATATATATATATATATATACATACATATATATATATATATATATATACTGAGTGAGGCACATGTGTGCAGATGTATTGCAACAGGTGCCTGGTGACAAAGGCATGGAGTGAACACCAGTGTGGATACTGGAGTACCATACCCCATTCCAAAACACTGACACCAGTTACCACCACATATGTGCATGCCTGCCCACCACTGCATGTGTCAGGGGGAACAGGGGCAACAAGTGTACAATAGGCTCCCCATTGATATACACAGTGGCACACTAGTCCTGTAATACCTGTACATGGAATGTGTCAGCAGACATGGTGTGTCAGCTATGGACATGTAGGTCACTGTACCCCTCTACACCCCACAATGTCCTACACGGTATGTACCTCCCATGACAGCTACAGATATGGAGAAGGACACAGACATAAGTAACTGTGTCAATGCACTCAAACACATTACCTATGCAGAGTGACTGACAAGACCACAGAGCATACCCAGACTACCTACATAGAGGTTACCACTGCTGGATATACATAGTTAGGTCACACCCATGACAGTTGTCCAACAACCATGGTAACACCTCCAACATCCACAACCCAAATTACCTATGTCTGTCGTCCTTGTCACCGCAGTAAAGAGCACATGGTGGAGGTACAGGTCCCTACCCACAGATAAGACATACCCTGGAGTAAACCACACAGCATTAAGAAGCAAGGCTCCCCATGAGTAGATGTCAGACTTACCCCTGCTGAATGTTATGCAGATAGGTAATATGCCATATGAGTCACCCTGTGTAACTGTTTGACAGGAGCAGGTACGATCACATCACATGTGTCACAAGGGGCAGGGTAGCATAACAGTATGCTGCTGTAGGCCCAGGGCCAATAGCATACTACCTACCTAAGACACAATGCACACCCACGAACCCATTGCAAACCAAATATGTGAGGTGGAATGAGTGTGCCAGTGACTGGGTGCATGTTATGTACTGGTGTGATTGCTCACCATGACTGTCTGTCTGTCATGGTAGTGTGTGTCCTTGGTGTGAGGCCAGAGACAGATGTGTGAGGTATTGCGATCAAAACATACTACATTGCCATATGTTGTGCTGTGTTACCCTGTATGTGACTGTGGTGTAGGTAGGGTTATGGCAAGTAAGAGTAGTGTGCATTACCAGTGAAATATGTAACGTGCATTGCATGCAGTGCATGGGTTGATAATGTTCCCCATACAGTACCTTGATACAAACCCCCAGTGTGAGGTTGTGCATTGGACCTGAACCAGTGTGCTGACTGCTGGAGTATACTAGTCTGTCGTATGGAGTGTGCCAGGTACTGTTGCACAGTTGTCGGCTGAGCACTGGTATATGGTCATTTACATGTGTATCCCCCAATAGACAGACAGATGCTATATATGGGGGTTAAGTTATATCACTACAGTCGAGTATTATGTGTATTATGTGTGCCATATTTTGCTGACATATATTGCTGACATATTTTTCTTCTCCTTTTCAGGGCTATGCTTCACCAGCAAAACCCTGTGTACTCCGCTGTGGAGGAGGAAGAGATACACCAGAGCCTGGTGCGGGATTTCGCAATACTCTTTTCCCACACCAGCCAGAACCAGCAGGAGAGGGCTGCACTGTGGCAAGACCTGGTCCGTCGGATAAATGACATAGGCACACATAACCGGACATATGAGCAGGTACGCCATCACTGCAGTGATTTAATTAGAAATGTCCGTCAGCATGCATCGGATATCCACAGGCAACAGCTTGCCACAGGTGGTGGGGTGGCTAGACATCCCCCCCTCACCAGACTGGAGGGACTACTCCTAAGTGTTGTGGCTCCAGCCCAACAGCAACAACAGCAGCAGCATACATGCGTAATGATGGAGGCTGGAGCCACCCAGCAGCAGGACACAGATCGTGCAGGTAACATGCCATGTGTATAGTTGACTGTTCTGTACACTGTTAGTTTATGCATGTGTGAGGTGTGTCCTCGGTTTGTAGCTGTTATCTTGGTAATTATTGTGCAAGAGTGATATTCTCAATATCAGCAGTAGACCTGTGGAAGCCAACTGTTGCACTACTGAACTGTATCATACTCACAGTATCAATGGCACAGTTGTGCCCACTGACAATAAATGTCTCATTTCTGCAGGTCCCTCTGGTGTAACAGCAAGGCAGCCTATCCATGCTGGTGAGTGAGTAATAACAATACCTTCAATACTCTTGATACTAATAGTAATAATAGGCTCAAGCAGTAGTGCTATGTGTTTGATTGCAGGTGTGTTTGTGTCTGTGTGTTGATATCTCATATACTGAGGAGTGTGCATGTGTGCATGTGTGCATGTGTGCATGTGTCCATGTGTGCATGTGTGCATGTGTGCATGTGCCCTGTGTGCATGTGTGCATGTGTGTATCAGTGGTGACATTGTGTACACATTGTAAACTGTGTTTCCTGTCTTACTCCCACAGGTTCTGGTGCTGCTCTGGTGTTGTGCAGCAGGGAACCTGAATCAGCTGTCATGGATAGTGATAATGATGATACCTGTGTAATGGCACATGGAGGTGTGCCAGGGTCCATTGTTGGTCAGCCAATTGACAGTACACAGCTGTCGACCCCATCAATGCGCACAGTCATCCTGCCAATACATCCTTTGTCACCAATGTCCCTAGGTGATGGACAGGATACAGTGGGCATTGACCAGGGTAATGTGGTATCGGTGGCACATGCATCCCCACACAGCAGCCATGGCCAGGGTCCTGACATGATACCACACAGGCAGTTGTCCAGGGCTTCTCGTGGGAGCATCCGTGGGCGTACTGCCCCTGTCAGATGTGCCCACAGAGGTCTTTCAACCTCAGCTATGTTTCGGGCTGTAATGCAGGCACAGTCACATATGGAATAGTACACCAGACAGGGTCTGAGGGAGCTGAGAGAATGCCGCACAGCTATGAGTGACAGTATGCGTGATGTTGCGGCTGCCATCCGTAATTTCACCGAGGTCATTGACAGACGATGGGGGGACACATTAGATCTGTTCCACAACTACATGTCCATGAGCCAGGGCAATGGTGGACGGTTGAGGCATCGACGTGGGCATATGCCAGCAACAGCAGCAGCTGGCAGCCATCGCGGAAGACAACAGGCCGCTCCCATAGTGCCAGCAGCAGCCCCAGCAATGCTGGGTCTGTGCTGTCATCAGACCGCCCCAGGAGACCACGTGCACGTGGCTCTGGACAGTCCCAACAGGGACCTGTCTCCAGTCACCAACCACCTGCTTCTGATGACAGTACCCAGTCTGGCTTAGTACCTGATACGGTCCGTAGCACCCCTGCCAGGCACAGGTACCATGTCCATGGCCAGAGACAGTGATCTGTATGACCTGGCAGGTACAGTCTGTGGCTGTCCACAAACACCTGTATATGGCAGCCATGAGGTGGAACTGTGTGCATGCATACACACATGCGAATTGATAACACCTAGGGCTACCGCATACACGCACACACTGCATCAACATTGCCCCATCTTGTACTGCTGTCCCTCACCAACACACACACACAGACATGTCAATTGGTTGTATCAGTGGCAGACTCAGGCATACCAAGTACACACCCTGTGCATATGATGAAACTGTGCCACCTCCTGCATTCTGTAACATCGGTGCAGGAACAGGTTAACATGGTGCTGATGCACAGGGTGACTACATAGAAGTGTAGTAATAGTATCATGTTGTCAACAGTACAGTGTAATGATATCATTGTGGGTATATCCCAGCATGCCTGATGCAGTTACAGTATGAATGTCATTGTATTGTTTTGTACACCCATAATAATTACCATAGTGTAATGTCTGCACATCTTTGCATACTGGTGGTGAGGTTGTCAATAGAAGGCCACCTACATAGGTAGCACAGGGGATAAGAAAATGTAAGTATTGATACTCAATGATGGACATGTCAACTGCAAGTTGCATGCTGTCCACACTCGACTCTGCAATGAGGATGTTTGAGGATGTTGATATCTGTGCAGTAATACACAACAGGTTCAAGACTCACAAGAGCACCCTAGCACTACAAGGTCACACCTCGTACCATGCATGACAGCCCCAAAACACAGAACTAACTATGACTGGAGGGAGAGTCTCCATACATGTCAAGGATACTGTGGTGCCAGGACAGGTAGCATACATCCTACAAAGTTTGGAACTGCTGAGTGAGGGCTCAGTGTCTGTTATTCGAAATGTGCATAAGTTCAGGTATGAGCACTTGGGTTTCAGGCCAGTTATTCTACATTACGAAGGTACATGGTCTGTACACTTGTGGGAGGTGGGGCTGGACACAGCCCGTCTGACCTGTGACTTTCTGGGTACAGGCTTATAGTGCCTGCATATATGCACTGTTACCTACTGGAAGTCGTACACCTTGTTTGTTGTAGCATAGTCTAGATCCAGGCCTGCTGACTGTAGCTTTGTTGGTATGCATGTTTGCTTGATATGTCCCTGAAACACTGATTCCACCTGCAATGCAGATTTACAGTGCCTCTGTGGATCCCTAGTGACATCTGTATTGCTTACTGTACTGATGTCCATGTCTCACTTGACAGAACGTCACTGTTTGTCCTGTTTGCATGTAAGTTGCCTGTAACACATTGCATATGACTTACCTGGCATTTGCTCACAAAAGCATTTATATATGCCAGCACTAACAAATCAAGAGCACTACACCCTCACATACTCACCTTGAGTACCTTGTTCCCCATTGGCCCTATGTGTTGTTACTTATTATGGGATTCACAATACTATGGTAGCATGTGCAAAGGTCACTTGTCAATCTCCTCTGGTCCAGTTTGTGAATCTGTGAGTCATGTGGCAATGTTACAGCTGCCTCATGTACACAGACAACCCTCTCCCCTTCCCATAAATGTACAACACATGTGAGAGATGCAACCACATAGCCAAACTGGGGGCTAAGCTCTCTTAACTCAGTACTGGCATACCCTGTCAGGTGGAGTGGGATACTACAGTGAATACAATACCAGTCTCACATAGACCTGCCACGACAGCAATCCAAACACAGAAACACACAGGAACATTCTTGGAGTCTCAGAATAGCATCCTGCCTGAGCAGCAGACACCTGCGAAGCAGACACACAAGCAAACGTTATGCCAGAACAGAGCACATGCAACACATAGCTCACAAAGCCTGTGTGCCAAACAGTCACAGCCCATACGGCTTAACAACACACCTGCTACAGTTGTAATAGGTACCTCTATCATCAGGTACACTGCAGTCCCGCTCACCAGGCTGAACAAGGAGAAGGTCACGGTGAGATGCCCGTCGGGCAGTATGATCCACCACATAACACAAGCATACAGGTCACTCCAAGGCATGTACAAATATGACTCAGTCATTGTCCGTGCCAGTGTGAATGACCTGTGACGTACCTCCCTGGACTACATGATAGGGGACATAGAGGGGCTCTCTGAGCATGTGGCACAGGCTGGTATGACCCTGACCTTGAGTAGCATCTTACCCTCACCAAGAATGCTGCCACAATATGTAGACAGGATGATCAATTTTTACAATTGCCGTAAATTTCGTGACATTCAAAGGGGATCCAATGCCTGTCAGCGTGGGATTACATGCTAGACAAGCCACGTTGCTTTGCTAGGGACAGCTTGCACCTGTCACCCATGGGCCATTGTATATTGGCAGAGGCTCTTGCTACACACATAGTGCCTTTTTATGCAAGGCTCAAATTACATAGCCACCTACACAGGTATCACACGGGATAGGACACTAATAGTAATGCTACTCAACGCCAGCAGTGTAAACCTCAGGATGCATGCAGTGGACACTGTCCTTAGCATGGAGAACAGCAATATCCATGCAGTAACAGACTCCTGGTACAAGGCTCCCAGGTGCACCCCAGCACTGCTAGGTCATACCTCATACCATGCTTGTCGTCCCCTAAACATGCACCAAACCAGAACAGGGGGGATGTATCCAAAGGCACCACAGATACACACACCTCCAGGTTGGTGGCACAGCACAAAGCATCAGAGCCTATCCATGTGCAACTAACAGTGGGTTAGACTGCCTTCAGGTTCATAGCCTGGCACACACCACCCTCCCATACCCAGAAAACCCACTTGGCCTTCCTGACAACACTGGGAATATGACGGTCTCTACACACACCATTATATGGGTGGACTGAAACTACCCAAACATAGAGTGTGAGCATTACTCTAGCACCAAGACCTTAGCTGAAAGGTTCCTAGCATTCATTCACTGAATTGCTATGGAACAACTTGTTACCACTCCCACAAGAGGTGGACACATGCTGCACCTGTTCATCAACAACATGTGGACTATATGCTCCAGACCAGTCGTGTTTTCCTCGCTGGTAGGATGACACCATATACAACTCACACTGTATATGCACATACCACATGCAGCCCCTGAACAGTACACCACAGTTATACAGTTGTCTAATGCAGATTCCATGTATTCACATGAGGCAGGCTTCAGACATGGGAACTATTGAAGGTCACAGGTACATATGTGTATGTGGCACACACATACATCATGTGTGCATTGACATTACTGATATGATCTATGTCATGCAATATTGGGAACAACACCCCACACACATGGACAAACTGTGTGACAAAAACACACATGGCATTTGTAGGATACAAACCCCTACCTAACTGTGTTATGACACTTGTGAGAGACACAGTAGCAGAGCACGCTATTTGCATTACTGGGAGGCTTGCTTTCTCCTGCTGTACTTATAGGGTGCTGACATCATCAGTGTTTAGACAGTGGAATATGCAGCATGTGGGGTGTTGTACTAGTTGCCAAAAGGGACATTTCTCTTACACATGGAATTGCACACACACTACTCCCCCCCACATACACACACTGAGCACTTGCAGGATTCAAACCCCTACCTAACTATGTTATGACACTTGTGAAAGACGCAGTAGCAGAGCACGCTATTTGCATTACTGGGAGGCTTGCTTTCTCCTTGCATTACTGCTGTACTTATAAGGTGCTGACATCATCAGTGTTTAGATAGTGGAATATGCAGCATGTGGTGTATTGTACTAGTTGCCAAAAGGGACATTTTTCTTACACATGGAATTGCACACACACTACCCCCCCCCCCCACATACACACACACTGAGCACTTGCAGGATTCAAACCCCTACCTAACTATGTTATGACACTTGTGAGAGACGCAGTAGCAGAGTGTGCTATTTGCATGACTGGGAGGCTTGCTATCTCCTGCTGTACTTATAGGGTGCTGACATCATCAGTGTTTAGACAGTGGAATATGCAGCATGTGGTGTGTTGTACTAGTTGCCAAAAGGGACATTTCTCTTATACACAGAATTGCACACACACTACCCCCCCCCTCACAGTCACACATACACACTGAGCACTTGCAGGATTCAAACCCCTACCTAACTATATTATGACACTTGTGAGAGACGCCGTAGCTGAGTGGGCTATTCATATTACTGGGTATCATTTGTGCTTCTGACATATGTATAGTGTGCTGACATCATTATTTATGAAGAGGTATGTACATCTGTCACTATCCATCAGTAAGGGGGAGAGCATATATATGCATTAACTTTGCTGAGGCACAGTGGCCTACTGTACTGCGGAGGCAGATGCCAAATACACTGTGGATAGCCTTCTGTATTCCCTAGGGACAACAGCCTAGTATTGCACTCTACGGACATATGTTTACCTGTCAGATGCAAGTATCTGTTGCTCATATACTGTTTGTGGGTCTTTATTGCCATAGCTTTCCCTATCTCTATGAACAACTTGTGTACTGTGGCAGATGATTGCATATGAGTGGGATCCAGTACTTTACTTATGTCTCTGTTGTAATTTCACTGTGTGCACTGGGCAGATTTCTGTATTGTGGGAGGTTCCTGTGTTAACACATACAAATGCCAGATATGTGTGTGCAACTGCTGAACTGTGACATGGCCTAAGTGTGTGAGCATGCCCAGTTCACAGTTTCTATGGCTTCTTGACTGACACGTCTCATTTATCTAAGTGTGCGAGCATGCCCAGTGTGAACTTTCCATATGTTGGGAATTGTGGTCCACCACATTTGTGTTTGTGTGTGGACTTCATCTATATTTCACATGTACAGTTGAGTGTTGGACGTCAGGTTGTGTTCTTACTGCCCAACTGCTTTGTGTCTGAACCTAACAGGCATTATGCTGTGCCTGCAGGGTTGCCATGGGATAGTTTGCATACAGTTGTCAACATCCTTTCATACTGACCAAACAGTGTATTGTTGTATAGTGTACTGGTTCAGTACTTTCACTGTGGTGGACAGTATCATCGGTTTCAGTCCTATCACTGCTTGTAATATTTATAGTGAGCACACCAGACTGGTTGAGGGCCAGTTGTGCAGATATGACCATGTTGCAATTTGTTCAGATATGGACAACATAGAACAGGATTGTCCGACATTGTTAATGTATTCCACAACTTGTGTGGACAGTGACAAACAATGGCCATGTGCCCTAGGCCATTTGTAATGCTAGTCAGAGAGTGTTTGTCCTTCAACACACATATTTACTGGTGTTTGACATGACATATGTCAAGGTTAGTGTGCTGTGCCTCTGTCTACCCGTGACATACAGGTGATATCCAGGGTACACCTACCATCTCCCATCCAGTCATCATGATTCCTCTGGATGACAGTCAATGAGGGACTCCCTGGATAACCTGTACTGGGGTTTAGTCATGAGTGGAGTGAGCTTCTGGGTTATGGACCAATCGGTACAGCATGTCCTGTTTATGTCTGTGCTGGGGTTCAGGCCTGTCATCTGCATAGGTCACCAGCATTCAGATTTTACATGTTGCCAGATGTCCATTGATTCCAGCTTGGTCATGGCTTTATACATCAGGCACAGATCACCTCCAGCCAGATGGTATGGCACTGTGTGGAGCTGCAGTTTGTTTAATCAGGCAACACATGGCATCTGTTACAGCTCTGAGATCCTCCTGGTGGGGTATTTGTGGGGTCTTTCCAGTTGATGCAAGTGTCTGCTAAGGTACATCCCACAAGGGCCATTGTACACAATTGTGAGGCTGCTAATGGATGACTGGAGAGGCACGATGACCTACCCTGACCTAGCTGTGCTTACCTTCATGATTAGGTGGGTATATGGTATGTTTCTGTAACCACTACAGACACATGGTTGTCACATGCAGGATATCTATCACCTTGTGTCCCCAGGTCTCTTATTGCTCCTGATGTACTTAATGGGTTAACACCTATGTGGTAATTTGTGGCCACATACTGTGTTTCCACAGGGGATGACTATACACTATTCTGCATTTAGCTTGTTGACATGGCTGTGGCACCACTTGTCTGTTTCTATGTGTGCCTTTTGTAGGATGCTTGTGTCAGCTGGAGGGTCCAATATGGTGGGCAGTTTGTAGTCATCTGCGAACCTGTTCAGACAGAGTCCTTCCATGTTGGCCTGTACCTATGTGACATATATAGCATACAAGAGAGGTCCCAGGACCATGCCTTGTGGGATGCCAGTTGTACCTGGTTTGTAGTCTGACATGGCTGCAGCATGTCTGACCAGGTCAGTTCTGTCCTTGCGCTGGTTTGCAACCCATCTACTTGGATAGGGGTTTTTAGTTAGGCTGGTGAGCTTATCTGTACTGAACATCTGGGGTATTGTATGGAAGGGTTTAGCAAGGTCCAGATAGGCTGTGTGAAACACATTCCCCTCATCAATGGCCTTGGTGCGTATTTCACATGAGTCAGACATGTTTAAGGGGCAGGATCTGCCCTATGAAAGCCACACTGGGTAGGGTCCAATGTCTGTAGTTACCCATTCTCGTTATTCCTGGGATCCATGATCATCCTCTCCATTACTTTGCCAACCAAGATTGTCAGGGTTGAGGGGTGATAGTTTGCAGTATCCATTCAGGCACCACCTTTGTGGTGAGGGACCACTGTTGCTGTACACTGCTCTTTGGGTACATATCCTGTGGTAAGACTGTGAGTGCACAGTAGTGCTATTTGGTGTTCCATTCTTCTTACAGTACTTGTTGGACACAACCCAGGACACCATCTGGTACCATTGATGCTGTGTGGTTTGCTTTGTAGATGCTGGCTGTTACCTCAGCATCTGCAATGTCAGGGGGCCAGCACTCTGCTGGGATAGATATTTGGCAGTTTGGTGCTGGTGGGGAGTTTGCAAAGAATCTGTTAGTTTGGATGTTGGCAATGTGTGTGGGTTTGGTGTATTGTTTGTGATATTTGAGTACTGCAGAGCATATGTGTGGATTATCACCATGGTTCCTACCATCAGTTAGGACAGCTGTGTGATTATCCTTTGTGTCCTGCACAATTTGTATCATCATAGGTTCATAGGTTCATACTAGGCTATCTGCCCTGGCCATGTTGGAGCATAGACAGACTGTGTGTGTCTTTTGACACCCCTTGCAATGTGCATATTATGCCCATTTGGGGTTTACTTTACTAGATGTGACACAGGGATGGCCTCCAGTGTACACCTACTATCTCCCATGCACATGACCGGATTTCTCTTGCTGTGTATGAGTGTGGAGCTCAGCCTATCATGGACTGGGATTCTGTTCCAGAGTGTAAGGAGCCTCTGGGTTATGGACCTGTCCCTCCAGCACATCCTATTTATCTATGTGTGGAGGTTCAGATATCTCACTGTGGTGTCTCTGCTGGATTTGGAGTTTCTGCAGTGGAGCATGTCCATTAATTCTGGATTGGACATGGCCTTGTACATCAGGCATACATCGCCTCTGTCTGGGCAGTATGCATGTGAATTGGGCTGTGGTTTCTTCAGCCAGGCAGCAGATGACAAATGTTTGGACCCTTTATCCTCTTGGTGAGGTACATTTGGGGTCTTTCTAACTGCTGCAGGTGTCGGGTAAGGTACATCCGAACTGGGGCATTGTTCTCCAGTATGGGCCTGATAAGGGAAGAGTATGGGGGCACAGTGACCTCTCTTGATCTACATGTGAATCCTTTCATATTAAGGTGGGCAATATAGCAGGAATTCCTGGCCACCTTGGCAATGTGAGTGTCACATGACGGGTTACCATCCACTTGTGTCCCTAGGTCCCTGATTACTTCTTCCATACATAATGGATTGCCACCTATGTCATACTTTTTGTGTGCCTTGTTTGGTATTTGTTGAGACATTCATACTCTGCAATGTCTTCAGGAAGGCTGGCTGGGGTTCCTGGGTTTGTTAAGGTGGTCTGTAGCAGGCTGCAAACAGGGACGCAGTTTGAGCCACTGTTACTTGCCCGTGGATAGTCCATGCTGCTTCTTGCTGTGGTACCAACCTGGGGGTGTGGTTATCCTTGACAATTACTGATAGCCACACTCCTATTGTAGTGTGTTCCATGTTTTGGTGCTGTAGAGCATGGTATAAGGCATACCCTGGTAGTATTAGGGTGCTCCTCTGGGCCTTGACCCAGGTTTCTGTTACAGAACAAATATTACCATTCTCCATGCTGTGGTGGGTTTGGTCTGCATGCACCTTGCAGGTTAGACTTCTGGCATTGGGTAGCATTACGTCCAGGTTGTTATCCCTTGTGCTACCTATGGTGGTGGGTTTCTGTTTCCAGCCTTACCAATTCAAGGCACAGTGGGGGTGGCAACAGCCTTTGCCAGTATCCACACAGCCAGGTGTGCTGGGTGCGTGCCATCCCTAGCAGGTGGAGCATCATGTCTTGCTCAGCATGTCATCCCAGGCTGTCAGCCATTTGTTCCCCTTTGCTAACAGCAATACTTCAGCCAATTATTGTACTTGATCTTGTTGTCTTCATAGTGTGGCATCATGCTTGGTGAGGGTGAGATGTTAGGCAGGGTCTTCATGTTTGCATATACTAGATGGTGTTACATTGCTTAACACATGGCAATCACGCCTCAGGTGGTGCTGCAGGGCTGCCTATGTTGGATGCACATACTACACTCCCTGTACATGTTTGAAAGCAGGTTGTGTCATGTTAGGCGTCCCTGTTACTATATGAGTGAGTCAGAGAGGGGTATCATTCCCAGGGTTCCTACTGAGCCAGTGTATGTGCTATGCGTTGCCTCTTTGCCAAGGCCAGGGCATACTGGGCACGCCTCCTTCTGCCTACTGGGGCAGGCTCAGGTTGTTCCTCCTCTGAGTCACGCTCTGCCTGTGATGGCCTTGGCAATGATGGGGGGCTGTTTGTCCCGGCCCTATGCTGGTCCTGCTGCAGCTGTTTTCACAGAATCATATTATGTAGCATAGCACATACCATGACAATTTGGGTACATGTAGTTGGTGAGTACTGCAAGGCTCCACCAGATGTGTCCAGGCACCGGAACCGTGACTTGAGCAGCCCAAACACATGCTCTATTACATTTTGTGTTTGTGCGTGTGCCTCATTATGGTGTTCTTGTTCAGGTGTGTGTGTGTTTCTGATGGGTGTCATCAGCCACGGCTCCAGTGCATATCCAGCATCCCCCACTAAGTGACCATGTGGGATGTCCCCATTGGCAAATGTCTGGTACAGCTGCATCAAATGCCAGATATGGGAATCATGGTAGCTTCCAGGGCAGCCAGCACACACATTCATTATTATGCCCTGGGCATCACACATGACCTGGCAGTTGATGGAGGGGAAGCCCTTATGAATAATGTAGGCCCTACCCCGCTTACCGGCTGGTGCTTTGATGCATATGTGCGTGCAGTCTATTGCACCCACTACCTCAGGGTATTCCGCTATTTGCTGGAAGAGACTCATATTGCTGGCCAATACCTCACGGGAATTGGGGAAATATACATGCTCACCGACATGTGCTGACATGGCATCCAGGAACTGGTGCAGTACCCTGGAAGCTGATGCCTGTGATATCCCCATCATATCACCAGTTGGTCTCTGGAAGGTACCTGTTGCTAGTATTCTTAGGCCAACACATACCTTGGTTTCCACTGGGATGGGTTCCCTCTGTTGGTTCTGTGTGTGAGGCGTGGCCTGCACAGCTCAACAATTTGCTGCAGGAGGTCTCTGTCCACTCTATAGCTCCACTATCTCCAGCTCATGTAACCCCTGGTAGGTGACCCTGGGCCTGTACACTCTTCTCCGTCTCCTCACTGTGGGTTGTCTGGCAGCATTTGCATTGTCACCACCCTCAGCAAGTCTCCTATGTCTCCTTATAACAGCTATGGCAGCCCCTAGCATGTTTGGTCTGAGTGCAGCTTTTTCAGTTTTCACTTCTAATAGCTTACTCCTGTCTTGCAGTGTCTCTTGAGAGAAACATACTGCAATGCTGTTTGCAGTGTTTTAAGTGCTGGGCTGGGCTAGTATTCTGCCTGTGTAATTGCCTGCTTCTAATTGTTTTCACCTGCTAGCTCTACCAGTATTTCCTGCTAGCTTCCTACTATTTCTTCTGCTTCCTTTTTCCTCTCTGTTTCCTCAGGGGGGAGCAGCGTGCATACCAGCGAAAACTTGCTCACAGTGGCTACCACGTGTGCACACATGCTTACACAGACTAGAATCTGCTTATTCGGGTTAAAACGCGCGCACACCAGCGCAAACAGGTTTACAGATCTTTAAACAGGCTCCTACATGCTTACTCTGCCTTACACGCGCGCACTCTGTCTTACTCGCGCCTCCCAGCCCACACACACGCGCATGCATGCACAGCAAGAAACTTTGGTGTTAGCCACAGTGCACACCTTCATTTCTTGACTTTCCCATGCTTATCTGTTGACACTCCTCTTTCTATGCTGTGTGACTGACATCTTTCACATACCACTTTGCTCCAATGAGCTTGATTTCTTTCTAACATTCCCCCCTGTGATGTCACCTATCTCCTACTCTGTTACTCCCCCTTAACTAACTCTTACACTACATGGGATGTGCTCATTTGCTATGTGACAATGTGATTCACTATTCTACCACTCATTTACATAGGATTGCCTACTAATGCTTAGTTACGTGTCTTACACTCAGCTTCCCCCCTTAGCAACCACTAAACAGTGGCTATGTTGTTTTCAGTCTGCTAGTCTCTGCATTGTAAATACATGCATTGCATAAAACCCACATTTGTGGGTTTCAAACCTTTATTTTTATGTCTTATTTAGCGCAGCCCGTTTATGCAGGGCTGCGCTGCGTTTAAACCTCGCCGATCGCTGAAAAAAAAAATATTTTATTTCATGTTTGCATCGGGTCACCATGCCAATGGCCACATATTTAGCCATTGGCATGCTGCCAGATACATATGCACACTTTATTTGGAGCTGTCATGGCTCCATTGTGTTATTTGCAGAAACGTACTCAGTTGTCAACTGAGTACATTTCTGCACCTAACACGACTCTTACACGGGGTGGTTTCAGCTTCGTGGATCGCTAATCTACCTCATTTGCATGCCTTTCGGCTGCAAGTGAGGTAATTAGCATATCCACGCCCTGCCCGTGTAAGAGACGTTTTAGCTGGTCTCTTACATGGTATTTCGGGCTGTTCCTGGATCGCGATGGCTGCATGGAGTCTTACACGACTCTTAGACTCCATGCAAGCCATCGTGAATCCTGCCCATAGTCAGTGTGGGCTGAGAAAGAATGTGAAAGGATGAGGACAATACCAAGATACTTTTGTTTAGTAACAGTTGGAAAGATGTTTGTTGTATCGGTTATTTGTAAGGGAGGAAGGGCGGAGATTCTTTGCATTGTATTGAACAGAACTGTGCTGGATTTGTTATGGTTTATTATTAGTTTGCTATTGTTTTTCCATTTGCATAATGCAATGAATTTGCCTTGCATAGTAAAAAGTTATAGGCACTCAGAAGTAATGTAGCTAAAATACCAGTATGTCCTTATGGGGTTGTTTGCACATATCTCATGAGCCTGTACTATAGGAAGTATGTAGGTAAGATTCAAGCTTCACTGGGACTTTCTTGCAGTTTTTAGTAAAATATTTGTCTGTATGACATTTTTATCCTTTGGTTTGTTTATATATGTATATATATATATATATATATATATATATATATATATATATATATATATATATATATATGTGTGTGTGTGTGTGTGTGTGTGTGTGTGTGTGTGTGTGTGTGTGTGTGTGTGTACATATATATATATATATATATATATATATATATATATATATATATAGAGAGAGAGAGAGTGATAGATATAGCTATAGATATAGATATAGCTATAGATATATGTGTGTGTACATATATTAAATGAAAGCTTTGAAACAAAAAAACAAAAAACAAAAAAAAAACATTGAACACACAAACCCATTTTGATAACTTTAACTTCACTAGTCCAGTAATACTTTAATCTTTATATTTTGTTTAACTTGCCCTTAATGACTACCCTCAGTTTTACTGTACCTGCAGAACAAGAAATAGAATATCTTGCCCCCTTACTTATATATACTAACTCCAAGGTCACACAACTGTGGAGAAAAGTAAAAGAACACCACACACAGTGGATAAGTACTTAAAAACAAATATGGACATCTACAGATTTGGGGGTACAGCATGATGCTGACCATGACAATCCACACATACTCTCCTAGACTCACTTCTCTAATAATTCCAGTGATAAGAATGACACCACAACATACCTTCTACAAAGTTATACACTTTTCTGTTTGGGATTTGATGAAATGAATATTGAATGAAGTTACATAGACCCATATGCACAAACACACACACACACACACACACACACATATATCTATATCTATCTATATCTATCTATCTATATATATATATATATATATATATATAGAGAGAGAGAGAGAAAGGTGTGTGTGTTGTGTATGGCTGGACAGTGGCAAAAAAGGACAGTACCCATTTATTTATTTTTTATTTATTTTACATTTGTTTACTGGGAAAGTCTGACTGGATATATGTCCATTTTCAGTGGAGGCCCAGGGAGAAAAGCTCCAGAAAGCAGAGTACAAATACAGTAGAAACAATAGAAACATTCAGAGATAAGTATAATATGCAGTTTTCAGTAAGGTTACAAACATAGATAAACACAGTAGACAATATTTAAATGGTATAGCTGATAAAACATAGGACAAACATGGGACAAATCAACAAAAAAGAAAACTGGTGATAGATCACTCAAAAGAAATATTCAAGTAAAAAATTGACAAACAAAAGGACTCCCTTGCATATACATATTTTTATGTGTATGTCTGCAAGTATATGTGGCTGTAAATCATGAAAAGCTATCCACATCACTGTAAAATTGCATACACTGATTAAACATAAATTGCAAAATGAACAAGCATGAGACAGTTTCCATACAGGCCATAGTAGATCATAACTGTTTTTACCCTACTGAGGTCTCCTCTTAATGACAAGACACTTCACTTCCTTATTGGTTCCTCTCACAAATCCAGTTTCCACTCACTTTCTCTAACTTGATGATGTCACTGAACCATACCTTTATTATTGATGTGGTAGTACTGCATATTTCAAGTACAGACACCTCTTTTGTATATTGCAGTTAGTATAAGTATTATTTAATCTACTAAATGCATGAATACCAAAATGATATATATTATTTAGATCAAGCTGTCTGATGAAGTTTTAACCACACAAAGAAAGTGCTTGTGGAATGCAGGCTAGCTAATAAAGCTCTAGTTTTCCAACATGCACAATCTGTACGTGCATGTGTGTGCATGCACATGTTTATGTATATTTGTGTGTGCTCATTTGTGCACATATACATCTATCTCTCTTTATATATAAATATATATAGAGAGAGACAGAGAGCGAGAGAAAGATAGATTCATGTGTGCATGGCCATACATATATCTAAATCTATATCTATCTATCTAAACACTGCTTTTAGTCTAAATTATGTTTGTTCAACATCTGTTTAGTTGACTGCATTTGAGTGACTAAACAGATGGTCGACAGTGGAGCACGATCACACAGCTTTCATGGTTGGGGAATTTACCCTTTCATTGATATTGTGCAATATCTGATTTAGCAGGAGCCTCCCACATGAGATTTGCAGGTTGGCTTGTACCTTACAAAAAAAAAAAAAAAAAAAAAAAAAAACAATATTTTTTGTTGCTTGTTTTATTTTACATTTTGCATTCACTGAGGCTGTTTCTCAGTGCATGAGATATCACCAGCATTTGGAAGGTCGATGTACGGATATAGATATATGTTTATGGATGTATATCCATATATCAAAAATGCAACATATTGAATGGTAACTGATCACACACAACTGGTCAATCATCAGCCAATCAAAAAGTAAAAACATTTTTTTCAGGGAGACAAGCCATTTGTGTCCCTACATGGCCTGTTAATTATGTAAACCAACTCTAAGATCACAATACAGTGGAAAAAGGACAACTTTCCCAGTCTCCACTGTACCACAAACTCGCACAGAAAAAACCTTTACAATCAGCTGTGCCAGCTTTTTTCTATTCAGCAAGTTGACTTTTTGACAACTTGCAGGTATTCCAGGAGGCACACTCACATGAACACACATACACACACACACACACACACACACACACACACACACACACACACACACACACACACACACACACACACACATACACACACACCACTGTTGAATTGACACCATGATCCCATGTGCAAAAATGGGAGAAAAGGAGTTGTGGATGGATATGGGTGCAGTTTAAATTGTTTAATGCATGTCTAGTCATCAGACCATACTACTGTCACTTTAATTCGAATGTTATGTTGCTCGATGGAAGAAGATATTGAATGTTGGCTTGCTGGCTCTTGTTTTGAGTGTAACGTGTGTAGATGAAGGTGAAGTGTGGCAGTATATGTGTAGTGTGCCTTTACCTATCTTGTGTACAGATACTTTTAGGTAAAGGTTTTTTGGTAAGGTAATGTGTATGGCTGGGTTAGGGTTAGCACACATGAGCAAAGATGTACAGGGGGCTTGTAAAATTACAAAACCTGCAGCCTTCTCATTTAATTGGAAATGTGCCTGTTGATGTATGATCTCATAGAGATGGTATGGTCAAGTTCAAGCCAGTCTCTGTTTTTGGCCCTTCTCTAGACAAATCTCAGTTTGGTTCAAAACATTTTGGAGATTGTTTGCCCTTAAGTATGCTCTAGCTGTTTTTTTTCTCATGTATGTGATCACCATATTCTGTTCCATCTTTTTCAGAATTGGGGTCCCTGAGGATGGAATTATAAATACTTAGCTCCTTTAGGCAGTTCATGCAGGGTGATGTCCTCATTCATGGACAGATTTTATCAGGCTTGTCAATAGTCTTCGATGGTAGCCCCTCTCTAAAATGTCCTTCTGCAGCTGGTCAGTGTTGCACAAGAAGGTTTCAATAACCAGTCTCTTGCCATTCATATTCCTTGTGACTTGATAACATTGTACAATGTAGTATGTGGGTGCATACTTATGGCATGCAAAATGTAATTATTTCTAGTCAGTTTTCTGTAAAGGCAATTGGTCAATCTGTGGTCTCCTTTCTTATATATTGTTAGCTCAAGCAACTGTATTTTATCATGGCTGTGTTGGGTCATGAAAAGGAGAAAGTCTGCTGAACGTTCAATGTGGTTAAGGAATTTTTCCAGTTTGGTAGCAGAATCCTTCCAGCAGACTGAAATGTTATCTATAAAGTAGTGATAACACAACGTGGTTAAGTAATCTTTCCAGTTTGGTAGCAGAATCCTACCAGCAGATCAATACTTACTTCTCACTGTGCTAGTGCAATATTCAATAGGTAGCTCTTGTGGTTATCCTTTTCTTCTTCCTGTATGTTTTGTTGTTAAACATGAAGAATTTTTTCTTGAGGAGGAAATTGAGTAGTTCACCTAACAGTAAGTAGGCTATACTCAAAAGGAATGGTGGACCACCTGCTGTATGTTTTTTAATAGCATTGATGCACAACTCATTGGGGAAGAACAGTGTAGTGAGATTCCACATCTGCTGAGACTAGAATGGTGTCCTCATTACTTTGGATATTCCTTCTTTCCTTTATAAAGTCCAGTGTATTAAATGTGAAGGAGGGAGCTGTCTTGGCTTTTGTGCTCAAGGTAGGTGGACATTGGTTCAATGACAGATCCAGCACCTGCAACAACTGATTAGTATGGTGGGTCATCCAGGTTTTTATGAGACTTTAGGATGTTGAAAAAGTCTGAGCATTCTTGGAAAGGAGTCTGTGAAGAATTAAAAAAAAAATTTGCCCTCCACTAGTTCTTCATATAATACCTTTAGTCTGGTACTTAATAGATCATAACCATTCTTCATAATGTCAGTGTCATAATAGTCAGGGCTGTTGTGCATGTTTTCAATTATTTTAATATAGGCTTTTTTATCTATTATGAATGAAATGCCTCCTTTATCCACTTTCATGATCTTCTGCTTACTGTCCATGCTGAACTCTGTTAGGGCTTTTATTTCATTTTTTTTTGTGAGATTATAAAATCTTTTCTTGTCATCCTCACACTTTTCTTTGAAGGCCCAGATGGTGGAGAGCAGCAGCAGACATAAGCAAATTAGTTTTCTGCATCCTGAGTCCTCTGTAGGAGTTTTCATTATTTGTGCTGCCCCCATCAATGGTGGCTCCATTGTTTTTGTCTGCATAGAATATTTTCTGATTATTTTCTACAAAATAGTGTCAGGCCAAAAATGGTCAGTTACTATTAAGTTGCTTCTGCAGTGGGGTATAAAAGTCAGTCCCTTGCCTAGTACTTTTTTCTCTTCTACTGTTAGTGGTGTTTAGGAATGGCTCCATATTTTGATCTTGTCTGATTGAAAGGTAGGTTCAGTGATCCTTGAGAGGCTTTGCTGTTTTTTTCCCATTTTTATAGCTATATTTTATGTGTGCTTACTGCACAGCATTATCTTGTGCCAACTAAAGACCAAAGTAGTTTCCTCTTATACTGCCATTGGCACCCTTCTTATTGTTTCCTTCTCTCTTCTGCAGCCCTTAACATTAGGCTATTTTAACTTACCCATCTCCTGGCCCGCAAGGCACCAGCAGACCTAAAGCCTGCAGGCTATGACTGTGGCTCCTGTTCTGTGATATTGTTTCCCTGCTTGGGAGAAGGTTCTGTAACCCCCTGTTCATACTTTTTGTAATTTTGGCTTTTATTTTTCATATTCTTATTATTTTGCTTTTTATCTTTTTCTTCACAAATATTTGACCTGTGAGATTTTTATTGATGATTGCATTGTTTAGTTTTATATATCTTTTAGCTAACATGTCCACACCCCTACCACTTCAGCATATTTTAGTTGTAAATTTTAGTTTTTCAGTCATTTTGGCTATCACAAACTATCCATATGTCCCTCTTCTCAACAATCTTCCTGTTCATCTCAAATCTCCAAAACAAAGCCCAAGACTTAGTGAGGTAACTGTTTGCCATTTAACCACCAACAATCCTAACTTGGCATTTCTGACATAGATACTGCCATGCTACCACCTTCCTTTCCCTTCTAGCTGTGACCATACTTATCTGATTTTTATTTATACTTTCTGTATTACTTTTACTTGTTATTATTCATTAACTTTCTTTGGCATTATCAACAGAATCAATTCTTCTCCCTAATGAGAACAAATTCATTCTTACTAAATTTTCACCTGTGTTCTTAACCAGCACAAGAAAGACTGTCACCCCGTTTAGACTGATCTTTATCCATATCTGTCATGTTATTCCCCTATTTATTTGAAGTAAACATTTAAAAACAGATGCAAATGTGATGACAACTAATCAGCCTGAATGTTAGTTTCCCACAACTTGATACTTCTTCTCAGCTAGTCAAGGCATTGATGCTTTTACTCTTCTACCTGTATGACTTGAATTACCTGGTGATCTGAAGAAAAAGAAGAAGTCTCCATAATGAAAGAATGTCACAGCTACCCAACAATGAAAGTCATCCTGAAGAGAGCAGGACTCCTAAAATAGTGTCCCTTCTCAGATGACCATAACACATACCCATTTGCACTAACATCAAAAATTCAACTTAAAAACTATATAAGGTACTGATTGAAATTTGGTTGGTTGGCAGGGTGTTGTTAAATGTTTTATTATTGTCAAAGGTTTAACAGAAACAAACTGCTTAATCCATTGGAAAGTGTACTACATTTTTGGTAAATGTATATATAAATTAAAAAGACTACTCTAATATTATGGGAAACTGGTATACATAGGGTGGGGCACACTGGTCTTGACACAACAGACATGCATTTTTCAAAGTCTTACCCTGCAGCTAATCCACTCCACCAATCACTGCATTCATTCAAATTAAATAGGACATGCAGAAATCAGCAAGCATAAACATGCTTTGAGCTAACTGTGCACAACTCTCAGTTTACTCCTATCACAGAAAGCTTTGCAACATCCAGTTAAGATTGTTGTTGTCTCATATAGTGACCAGTCAGGCAACCATTTTCCTTCAACTCATATAATGACCAGTCAGGCAGCCTCTATCTTCATCTCATACAATGATGAGTCAGGCAGTCTCTACCATCGTTCTCTTAGTCTTGGTGTACACTTGTCCATCTCCTGCAGTATGTGTGTAAGGGTATAAATTAATAACTAACTCTACTGAAACCTCAGATTTAATAAAGCCCAATGACAGGATGAAAGGATTAACTGTTTGCCTTTTTCCAAAAACTATAAAAAACCTATGAGTCTCGTTCGAAGGTGCTTGAGTGATCTGGAATGTTTTTTGATCCTTTGCACAAGAAGTTAACATAATTTTTACCTCAGTTGATGATTTCTTTTATACCAGTTACATCAAGTATTAAGTAAATTCTGTTCTTTTCCTTAAAGAAAAGTTCTCCATCCTAGTACTATTACAGTGGGGAAATAGTCTAGTCATCATAAAAATACAGATAAATACTTTTAAAATGAAAAAAAAAATGGATAAATAGAATATGTGGAAATCAGGTGGTGCAGGATATGCACAATATCTTGTACTGGCAGGATAGGGTTTTTATTACATGTCTGGTAATCTGGTAATCTTGTAAAGTATCAACCCTTATATTGCTAGATGGGTCGCTAACTGGCTCACTGACAGAACACATATAGTCAAAATAGGGGAATCCACCTCCAACATCAGACCTGTAACCAGTGGTGTTCCACAGGGATTAGTCCTGGAACCTCTACTGTTTGGAATCTATTTCTCCAAAGTACAAGCAAAAACTAAAGGTCTGTGGCTCATGAAGTTTGCTGATGACTGCAAACTCAGAGCAGTCATAGAATCTCCAAATGATGTCAACATCCTACAAGAGGGTCTTACACAAACAAATGATTGGTGCCAAAGTCATGGCCTTAAACTCAATGCAAAAAATGTATTATCATCCCTTTGAGTAAAAGCGATATTCCTGCCAACTACCACATCAGTAGCAACACTTTAAGTACACACTTAGTGGTGAGAGACCTTGGTACACAGGTTGACAGCAACTTAGTAACCTTATCTTTGATCAACATGTCTCCACAGGGGTAAGAAGGGCATTCTATATTGTTCATCTCATAAGTAATGGCATTGTGTTCAGAAAAAAGAAGTTTTAACCTCCCTGTACTCTTCCCTCATCAAGCCAATAATTGAGTACAATGCCCCTTTTGGTATGTATCTTTCCAAGCACCTGCAGCAGTTTGAAAGACCACAAAGGTTCCTCATAAGGAAAAGTCAAGGTCTTCAGCATCTGTCCTATAGGGATCATCTGAAATTACTGATACTTTATTCCATTTCATACAGACTACTCAGAGATGATCTCTGCCTTGCATATAAGGCAATCTCTGACTTTGCTTTATTGGAAATGCTGCATATCAGCAAGTCAAATGGTGCACAGGTTACTTACTCTAAAGACCTTAACCTGGTACATGGCATTAATAGAACCTGCTGGAGGGACAGATTTGTCTCCTAGAGGTTACCATACCTTTGGAACAGACTCCAACTTCATGTCAAACAGGGCACCTCATTGGCCCTCTTCAAACGCAATCTAGACAATTGGATGAGTAACTGTAAATTCACCCTGGGAGTTCCACCTGTGTCCCTCTTGGACAGGGGCACTAGATGTTGATCATGGAAATAAGGGTAGAACTTGGCTGGGCTTGTAAGGGCCCTAGGGCCACTAGCCTAGTAACTTCCTATGATCCTATGGTAATTTGTCCAAAACTGATTGGTATATTATGCAAAAAACATACTTAATACACATATAATACACATATATCTACATTACACATACATGAATGTGTGTGTGTGTGTGTGTGTGTGTGTGTGTGTGTGTGTGTGTGTGTGTGTGTGTGTGTGCACAAGCGTGTGAGTGTTTGTGTGTATACGTGTACACACAGACTCTCATTTTCTTGTTTCTAATCTTACCTAGTGCACTTTTACAGACACCACTCATATACAGAATCCACAGTTATCATTCATCATACTTCCATGACAGACATTACTAAGAAATATCAGCATTTCCAAAACTATCAGAATAGTGACTGAATTTCCATTTCCAGGACCACTGACCCAGATTCAAGAATTGCCTTGCATTTTTCAGACACTGTCTTTGGGGTAGGTGAAAGGACAAAGAAACCATAAAGTTATGTTCCTTCTCCATTTTTTCCCAGAGTAGACATGCCCATATATTTGGGACACAAGAACTCCAACTAAGAGTGGAAGCTGTGACAATGCACTCCATTTTGCAGATGAAGGGCAGCATATTTTTCTTGTGTCACTATCTCCACATGTTCAAACTCAAACCACAACAGGGCTCAATACAACTGCAAGCCCTGAATATTCTGTGCTCTAAGCTCGTAAGTGCTAGGATCATACCAGATACCTTTCCAGCTACATTCCAGGAAGATATTCCTAGTCCCGAGAGTACAACCTGGTCCAGTACAGTGTAAGGGAGTTAGCTGTTGGTGACAGGAGGGACTGTTATTGCAATTATGAGCTGCCTAGTTAGCTTGAATGAGAGGTTATTGGGAGACATCCTGAGAAGATAAACATACACATGGGTATTTTGTAGATGCTGTATTCAGAATTTATGTATCACTTACACGTTTATGGGTGTCTGGAATATGCATTATGGGTCATGCTAATGTTTACATCATTCCAAATAGTGATGAAGCTGCAGCATTTAACACCTGGAATGAACATATGTTTAACTTATTTGAAACAGAGGAAGATCAAATGTGAATATTAAACATGACATTTCATCTAAAGCAGAACGTTAGGCAGCAACACTTGGCTCCCTTCCTTCTATATCTAAACTAGTGCATATGCAGGAAATGCACCATCCCAGGTGACTATCGGATATACTGAGGCTCATCAGAAGTTGGAAATTATATTATTCTCTGTGTTGGGCTTGTTGGCACCATGTAAATGAATTCAGAACTCAGAACAATCTTACTTCAAAGGCTGGAACACTTATCTGAGATACTGTGTGTTACAGCCTGGTTCAGAAAATGCATTGCATTCTGTGATCATAAATTTAAACTCTACCACATTTTATTTTGCTGATAAGGTAAAGCGACTGAAGACATAACTTTCTGTTGTTCACTTAACAGATGTTAAAGCTGTTTGGTTGAGTTGAGGAAGTATATGAAACTTAACCTGATAGGAAACAATAAGCAGGCTGTTCTGTACTATATCAATGCAATGACTTTACAGCTAAGTTAGACAACTTCTAATTTAAGTCATTTTGTGAAATATATTATTTATTTCACCTGAATGAATCTGGTTTCCTGTCATAAACCATACAAGTCTAGGAGACTGTTTTTTACAATATCTGCCTATATCCATGAACTGAGTGTGTTCTACACAGATCTAGAGGATAGTTCCCAAAATCCAATTTAAGTAGCAAAAAGAAAGAGGCAACTACTCTCTTTCAGTGGTTAGTCACAAAGTGGGTGGCTCACATAGACTATTCATCTTACATTCACAGAGTTGCATGGCTATATGTTCAAATAAGTCATAATTATAAAAAGGAAAGGTCCCATTTAAATATTCCAGTTAAGTGTTTTCCAAAGATGCCAACTTTAATTTATCAAACTGTACACCAGAAAAAAAAAGAAAAAAAATCACAGCCTTTGCCATTCATTATAAATATATTCATGATCCATTCTATATTGCTTGTGGGCCATTTTCTGCAGACTTGCCTGTTTTGCAGCTATGTTAAGCCAGTTTCAATATGCCTATTCCATTGTACCAACATTTTTGAAGAAAATATATTATTATCACAGGAATCCCAGATTAAAAAAAACAGCTAAACTAATATTTTAATCTCTGTATACCTTTATTTTAGTGACAAATTTCAAGTCACATCTGCTCATAGGTACATAGGTATATACTAGGAAAATGACCACCGGGGCCTTTATAAGCCTAGTTGTGCAACTCAACCCAATTGCATCCTCTTGTAGTATGCGTATCTAAATTGGAGTATGTTAGTTAGGAGGGGTATGTTAGGGGGTTGCCCAAAAGTTATGTGAGGATGTATGTTAGCTAGGAAATGTTTACTGTTGACCTCTTTCTGTAAGAGACTTGGCAGCCAGCTCAGGGATGAATTTATAATTTCCCATCCAATGGTCAAGTTTATGTTTGAATAGGGTTAGGGATGGACTCTGCTTCATATGGAAAGGGACCCTATTCCAGAACATGAGGATCATTTGAGACACATATCTGTCTCAACAGCATGTTCTATTTATGCTGCAAGCAAAGTTTAAATCCCTGGATCTAGTGCTTTTGGGGGTTTATATTACAACATTGAATGACCATAATATTGAAGCACACAACATCGAACACGGAACATTAAACGCTAACAAACCCAAAAGCTCAAAATTATGAAATCGGAAACCCCAGACTCCCATAGTTGGCCCTTGCAAAGTCACACACCCTGACGTCACTGTGAAATGTTAAATGTGAAGAACGTCTGATACAAACCACTGTTCAATAGCAGAGTAAGCAAAACATATAACATTAAAATGTTACATGTGAATGTATTACCTCCACTGTGGTGTGATCTCGGAGTTGGTATATTTAAGTAGGGGGGGGTGTGGGGGGTGAAGCCCCCACATAAAATATAGTTTGTAGCTTGTTTGTGTCTTTGAGTACCACATCATATAAATATTTTGGTTTTTGTACGTAGTGTGGTAATCGTTGTGTGCTACTGTGCCGGTTTTGTTTTTAATATTTATTTTCTGTTGAGCGGAGTGGAGCAGTTAATGTATGTGTTTGTAGGGTAACTGCATTAGGTGGCTGGGTTGTGTTTTGACAGTTCAGGAGGCATGTTGTGTTTGTTATGGTTAGGTTTCAGGTTGCACGGCTGAGTGGATGGCTAAGTGTTGCTTTTCATTTTCAGAATTTTGTCCTTTCAAGTTTCTCAGCATTTGATGTTCTGTGTTTGATGTTGTTTGATTCGATATTATGGTCGTTCAATGTTGTGATATAAACCCTGCTTTTGGTGTTGTTCATTTTGCGGATATATAAAATCTCCATAAGGGCTAGACCTAAGGCTGCCTTACATGCTAAACACAGATCATCTCTCAACCCCCTGTAGGCCTTTGACAGAACCAAACTTAGATGGGCTTGGTGACCCTCTCAAGGAAATCTTCCAGGTTAAGTAGGCATGACCTTCCTTTAACAAAACCAAACTTGGATGGGTCCAGTGTCTGTAGGTTGCCAAAGTCTTTGTTGATCATTTCTGTAATAATTTATTCCATGGCTTTGGAAATTAAACTAGTCAGACTAATGAGCCTATAGTTTCTGGGATCAACTGATGGTCCACCCTTTCGAAGGGTGATAACCATTGCTATCCTCCATTCTCTTGGCATGTAGCCTGTTTTGAGGCTGTAGTTGAAAAATGGCTCAAGTGGTCCTGATAGGTCATGTTTCAGGCTACTTAGGAGGCAACCTGGGATACTGTCAGGCCCCACTGAGTCTGTTTTTTTAGCCTTAGTGAGCACTGCTATTACCTGTTCCCTGCTAATAGTTGGAGAGCTTTTGCTGGTAGGGATTTCATGGGATGACAAGGGGGAAGTGGGTTCCAAAGTTTGAGATTAATTTGTTGATCAGCAGATTCTCTGTGTCATTCTGCTCAGTAAAGGTGGTACCATTTACTACCAGTTCTGCACACTGTTACGTTACCTTTGTGTTGTCTAACATAGCTGTAAAATGTTGTGTGTTTGTCTTTAGCCTGAGAAGTTATCTTGACCATGTAATTGCCTTTTGGATTTAATTAGTCCTCTTACATTCCTGTTTAGATTTCTTAGTGAGCTTTTTCTGATTTGTTCCATAATTTTTCTCCTTTTTTTATATACCCCGTTAAGATTAGGAGTCCACCAGTGTAGTTTATTTTTGGGGTTTATTTTGGGCTTATTTCTGGTAGGTAAAGCAGTCGCTGTGCAGCCCACAATGTGTACAATGTTTTGGTGAGCAATTCTGCTCTTGTGAACTTGGGGTTAGGTGGGGCATGTAATTCTGACAAACTGTCACTTAATACAATGTAGTTTGCTTCAGAATAGTACCTAACTGTAACAGGTTTTGTTGAGGTTTCCAAGTTGATTTTTATTTCGATGGAAACAGCTATGTGATCGGACCTCACCAGTGACAACATGACATGGACTTGGTGCAATATGTTTGAGCCACTAGTTGTAGTGCACAGTAACTGATAAAGGGCATTTCTGTTAATGAAGTCCACAAAATGTTGTGCCTGCAAGTTGGAGGCAGTGTATGTTTCCCAGTCTATAGAGGGGTAATTGAAGTCTTCCATGAACAGGGTGTTTATTTTGAAGGGCAGTGCCTCCAGTAGGTATAGATAAGAGCTGTGGGATTTGTCTGACATGAATGGTGCCTGGAGCTTGCTAAGATATGGTAAGGGACTCTATTTATGGTGATTTGAACATGGATGAACTCCAGGGTGTCATCCTCTTTAGCCAACCTTGAGAAATACTTCTTACAAATGTAGATCAAACGCCTCCACCTTTAGTCCCTGTCAGTACAGTTGATGGTCTAAATATGTGTAAGGCATTGTAACATTGCAGTGCCTTACACACATTTAGACCATCAGCCATACTGACAGGAACTAAATGTGTGTAAGGCACTGTAACATTTCACTGCCAAAGTACTTTCTGTAGGTTTAAACCATGTCTCGATAATGGCACAAGGGATAGCTTGTAGAGTGTGAAGTTTCTTGTTAAGGGTCCTAGCATTGAGTAGTAACACCTTTAGGTTCCTTTTAGTTTTATTTGCTTTGTAAGTAGGTTTTCACTTTGGCACTGTCTATAAAAGGCTCTAAGGGGGTGGACAAAGTTTTAGACAAAATCCAAAAGCCCAGGGGAGACAAGCGTAGGCTATCTTTAGCAAAGCAATATGGTCTGTTGACCATATTCTGCCAGGTTGACAGATACTGAATCCCCTGGATTGACAACAGAAACCGATTGTTAAAGTCAATCATTTTTTGTTCATATAGTGACATTATCCTTGATGAAGTTAGAATGCTGCTCTATGCAAGGCACATACCTGTTTGAGATACATATTCAGAGAAGTCCATAATGTCTCTCTTCATATAGTCCAGAGAGGTACATCTCAGATCATTTACGCAAACATGGATTATGATAGACACCACCACAAATTTAAACTTCAGAACCTTCAAACCACAACAACTCACAGCACCAAATCAGGTGAGACAGAGAAAAGTTGCAAATGAATACCAAACTTTATTGATAACAGTTAAGCCCTTTCTTCTCCTTCAAGAGACTTCATCAGAACAAATTTTTCTGTAAACCCAACCCTTAAATACCCTTACTTAATGATGTCACATAATTAGATAATTGCACCTTAAAAACACACTACATAATTTGTGTAAATAAATTGATAAAATTAATAAATAAGTAAATAAAACTCACTCATATTATTTACATACAAATATTTGACTAACATTTTAAAACATTTAAAACATCTCATATATTTATGTCCTATAAGAAACTCTAAACCATCTAACCCATTATATGTTTTAATTTTAAAATGCATGCAATATTAACTGCCTCATTTATTCCAGGATATTGAGTATCATCCAACCTTAATTGCCATCTCAATTCACTGGCATCCAAATGTAAATATACTATTTTACCCTAAGGGTCCTTTACTATATGATCAATAGCCAAAAACTTAAATGAGTGTGTCCCATTGTCTTTGATATGTCTAAATAAGGCAGCCCACCCAGACAGACCAAGGACTTTTGGAAGTAGGTGACAAATGAGAGATTAGTGCAGAAGGTTCCCCACAAGGAAATGGAAGAATGGCAAGTACAAATCCTAGCCAGAATGAGGGAATCAATTATACTTGGAAAAATAACTGCTTTAACTTCAAAATAGGTGTGGATGGTTTTAGTTCAGATTCCAGGCAGACTGTTTCCTTAGCCGAGAAGTTAAAAACCTTTGAAAATGATTTGTTGGCATATAAAAAATTACAAATGGAGAACTCTTATTTGGAAAGAAATATAGAATTGTGACATGTACCCTGGGGCCTGCGTTTGTGGAGGTATCCCAATGGGGCTGACAAAAATGAAGATTTTCTTAATGACTTACATTCTCTGTTTGATCGGACTGGTCTAGACATGATGCATTTAATGATAAAATACAATAACCAGGCTTTAGCAATCCATTGTGGTAACCTGGACTTGCTAAACAAAGCTATATTTGCTGATTGTTAGTACAACAAATTTCGAGGTAGCTATTTTGAAGCTAATAAAAATGTGGATAATGTCTGCAGTACAATATTTTTGTGAAAGCAAAATAAACTTAAAAGGGATATTCAAGAATACGCCTTAACAAAGTTTATCTATTTTCATTGGGGAATAAAATGAGGGACAATAGTGTTGAAGCCAATCAGGAGTAAGATGTTGACATGCCGGTGACGATGAACCAGAAATTACAAAAGAAACGCCGATTGGGGCCCGTTAATCAAGCCGATTATTCTGAGGGGATAAGGCATTCCGAAAGACTTTGGGGGAAGAATCAGTATTCCCAGTTTGCCAATGCCAGGTCTGATGACTATTCGAGGCAAGGGGCAAGGCCTAAAAAGAGTAGGAACTGACTTCAGCGGCTTTCCGGTTGTAAGGTGAACAGAAACCTCAATGATAAAGTGAGTACTTTTTGTAGAACCTGGGTTCACAACAATGTTAAAAGTTTTATTGTTGACCATAGGAATGAGAGTTTTAAATTGGGCGTTGTGTATCCTAACATTTTGAACAATCCGAGTATTGAAGCAGTGATTGACAAAGTGCTTTTCAGCACAAATGAGAAAGTTGAAAACGCAAGTTTTAATTTTACTTCGGATACATTGCAATGACAATGTGTGGACAGTTTGCAAATTTTGATACCTGAAACTGATGTAAATGCCGAAAGAAACTTAGACTGTATTATTGACATGATGAATGTAAATATGGTTAGTGCGTATGATGTTAGTTTAGTTCAATTCATGGAATTAAATGCTGTTGATATGGGGAATATGCGAGCAAACTATTATGATGGTTCATTCAGTTTACCAAATGTCAATACTACGGGCATTGAAAATATGGACAGTTGCTTGCAAACCAGTGTTTCACTGGATGGTGAAAAGGGTAATAATATTGAGTGTGTTGAGCATTTAAATAATAATAGAGTTATATGTCCATGTGCAGGTCAAAATGTTAACACAGTTATTACACCGTTAAATGAATGTTTAGTTGCTTGTCCTGGGGCATTAATGGTTGACGGTATTAATTCAAGTGTGGAAAATGTGGCTGATTTAAATGTTTTAGTGGAAGAATTTCATCCCCTAAGGAATTTTAATGAAAAAACTGATGGACCATTACTAAATAAAAATAATGAAATTTGTGATATTTCTGCATTGGGAGAAACCTGTAAAATAGTTAACAATAGCAATAATGATTTTAAAATTTACAATTATTCCACCAAAGTGGTACAAACAGCACATGCTGACTTTTTGGCCAAGGGATTCACCTTTGTGCCTGCAAGGAGGGGAAATATTGTAAATGCTTTAATTGATTTAAAATGTTTTACCCATAAACTGAATCTTTAAGTATGGTTTGGCAAAGGGGGCAATGAATTAAGTGTGAATGGAAATGCTAACGAAACTGTTTTTTTTAAGAAAACTAAGTATTTTCAATCCTCCTTTGAATAATTCTATCTGGATTTATGAAAGAATATGTGAGAAACAAATAAGGCAACACTTTAAACAGTCCCATGGGGAGAATTACTGTAATCTAAACAGTGGTGAATTAGCATTATTAAATGATTTTGTTAAGGATAAAACAGTGTGTATAATGAAACCCGATAAAGGGAGTGGAGTAGTTTTAATGCACAGGGTAGAATATTTAAATAAAATGAATGTATTGCTTATGGATAGTACATATGAGGAAAGCTCTTTAAATGAGATCCACATTGCATATAGAAAGATAGACCTAGCGTTGGATGATATGTTGTTCCAAGGCCAAATTAGCCGTGATGAATCTAATTATATAAAAAATGACCATCCTATAATTCCGAATATTTTCGGAATACCGAAAATCCACAAGGGCCTTATTAACTTAAATTTTAGGCCTAATGTGGACGGTAATAGATCAAAAACTTGCTATATGAGCAAATATATTGACCATTGATTACAGAAAGGCTTACAAACATTTGAATATATCACTAGGGATTCGTGGCATTTTTTAAAGAAATTGAATGAAATAAAATGGAAGCCTGGATTGATTATGGTGACTGTGGATGTTGTTAATTTATTTAGTATTATACCACATTTTGAAGGTATAACATGGTTGGAAGTTCAGTTAACAAAAACTAGAATGTATGACCAGGACACCATTAATAAGATTACTGCCCTGATTGAATAGGTTTTACATAATAATTATATACATTTTGAAGGGCAATATTTTAAACAGGTCACTGGAGTAGCCATGGGGGCTGCCTGTGCTCCCATATTTGCAAATTTTGTAATGTCATACAGGGAACAGGAATTTTTAATGAACAGCAGTTTTTGGTCAAAAATTTTACATTATACTAGATTTCTGGATGATCTTTTTTTGTTGTACAGGGGTAGTCAACAAGAATTGGATGAATTTTTTGTTTCATTAATAACACAGTGGAGTTCTTAAAATGTACCTACTGTTTTAGTGAAGAACAAATTACATACTTAGATATAGAGCTTAATGCTGACAGGGTTAATGGTCTCCTATATTCTAAGATATACAGAAAGCCAACGTTTTCAAATTCCTATTTAGAATTTGGAAGTTGGCATCCTTTACATCAAAAAAGAGCAATAATTAAAGGCCAGTTGGTAAGGGCTGCCAGGATGGTTAGTCATGATGAGCATTTTCATGATGAAATTGGCTTTATAGTCAACATGTTTGTTAAAAGGGGCTATCCCCTGGATTTGTTGGAAGAATTATCTAAGGAAGTGATAGGCAAAAGGTGTAAAAGCATTTATATACCAATTTTGGGTGGGCCTCCCAGGCCACAAATTGAACAGGTTGTTAATCATAGATTCAGGGAGAATGAAGCAGGGTTCAGGTTTATTACTTCTTTTAACCTGGATTCTGCAGGTATAACCCAGGTGATTGTTAACAATTGGGAAATCTTGGGATTTGATCTGACTGTTGGGACCAATGTTGGAAAGTGTCCCCCCAGTATTGTATATAGGAAGGATAGGTCTCTTAAAAATATGTTTGAGTATAATAATGAAAATGCATATGGCCTTTCAAATAGAGCTAATGGTAATACAAAATGTGGAATTATTGTTGCCACATTTTGGAAACAGGAGAGTAGTTTAAAATGAATAAAAATAATCCTATTTCCATAAAAGGGCACTATAATTGTAGCAGTGTTAATGTGGTTTATTTAGCCAAATGTCAAAAATGTTTGGCATTTTATGTAGGAAAGACCTCTAGAACATTCAAGACACGTATCAGTGAACATCTTTGTGATATAAAAAAAAGAAAAATCACTAATGCCTTATTTAGACATATCAAAGACAATAGGACATACTCATTTAAGTTTTTGGCTATTGATCATATAGTAAAGGACCCTCAGGGTAAAATAGTAGATTTACATTTGGATGCCAGTGAATTGAGATGGCAGTTAAGGTTGGATGCTACTCAATATCCTGGACTAAATGAGGCAGTTAATATTGCATGCATTTTAAAATTAAAACATATAATGGGTTAGATGGTTTGGAGTTTCTTATAGGAAATAAATATATGAGATGTTTTAAATGTTTTAAAATGTTAGTCAAATATTTGTATGTAAATAATATGAGTGAGTTTTATTTACTTATTTATTAATTTTATCAATTTATGTACACAAATTATGTAGTGTGTTTTTAGGGTGCAATTATCTAATTATGTGACATCATTAAGTAAGAGTATTTAAGGGTTGGGTTTACAGAAACATTTGTTCTGATGAAGTCTCTTGAAGGAGAAGAAAGCACTTAACCGTTATCAATAAAGTTTGGTATTCATTTGCAACTTTTCTCTGTCTCGGCTGATTTGGTGCTGTGAGCTGTTGTGGTTTGATGGATTATGATAGAATCATACTGGTATTATGGTGCAAAGCTATGACTGCATGTATAACTTGGCAGATCTTGGCTCCAGATAAACAACTGATCATAATCTTCTTGTCCAGTCTAGTGAATAGGGCATTTGTGTGTCATAAAATTAAGTCCCCAAAAGTCCTGGGTAAATTGTTTGCTTGCCTTATGGGCTTTGTTTTATAGGTTCATAGGTGGACGCTATGCTAATGACCACTAGGGCCCTTATAAGTCTAGCCATGCAACCCAAATTTGAACCACAAATTTGCTTTACATAGGTGGTGATGTACTGACTGCCTCTCTATTAGACACATAGGAGCCAGACCAAGAGTAAATTTCTGATTACCCTTCCATTGATCCAAGTTTTGCTTAAAAAGGGATAGAGAGGAACTCTGCTTCACAGGGATGGGGTGCCTGATCCAGAGAAATGGAATTCTCTGAGAAACATATCTGTCTCTCCAACATGTCCTATTTATATAGCAAGCAAAATTTAGGTCTTTTAATCTAGTAGTTCTGATTCTGTTTGTTTGTGGATGTAGAAAAGGTTCATCAAAACAGGATCCAGGGATGCCCTGTATTCCAGGCAAAGATAATTTCTCAGAAGTCTGTATGATACCTAGTAAACAGACAGAGCTTTGAGGCAATCAGTGTAGCACATTGGCTTTACTCCCTGTACTCTTTTTCTAAAGAACCTTTGTGGACATTCCAGATGCTCCTTGTGTCTGGTCAGGTACATACCAAAGGGGGAATTATACTCTATGATGGGTTTGATGAGGGCCAAGTACAGTGGTGTGATGACGTCTCTGGCCATATATGTCATGTCCTTGCTTATAAGTTGAGCAACATAGAAGGATTTTCTTATTACCTTGGACTCATGCTGGTCAAAAGCTAGGCTATTATCTACATGAATTCCCAGATCCCTGACTAGTGAATCAACTTTTGGGGGTGTTTTATTGATGATGTAGTTACCTGTGGTGGTAGAATTCAAAAAAGGTACTATAATGCATTACCTAGTATTGAGTTTTAAGCTACAGCTTTGGCACCAAGTGTTTGTATTAGACCTTCTTGAAAGGTGTTCTCATCTTGGGTGGATTCAGTGACTGCTCCCAGGTTGCAATCATCTGCAAACTTAGTCACCCAATGGCATTTGGCATTTTGACATCTGAGAGGCAGATGCCAAAGAGGAGTGGGCCCAGCACAGAGACCTGGAGGACTACACTGGTGATTGACCTCTTCATGGAGGTGGCCTCACCAATTCTAACCTCCTGTGCCCCATCAAGCAGCCATCTAGCTATCCAGCATGTTATAAATGGGTTTACACCTAGTTCCATAAGTTTGTTGACAACACCCAAGTGCAGTTTTGTATCAAATGCTTTAGCCAGATTTAGGCAGGCAGTATGCTTCCTAGTTATAGCTGGAGGGGCTTTGTTTGAGAGTATTTTTGAGGGGATGGTTGGGAGGTGAGAGGTGGTTAAAGCTGGAAATGAATTTGTCTGCTGACAGATTTACTATATCGCCAGGCCCAGTGAATGGGACACCACTAACCACCAATTCAACACATTGGTCCATGCTGCCCTTGAGGTTTCTGACATATCTGTAAAAGGCCTTATGGCTATCTTTCACCTGGGAAGCTATCTTAACCTCATAGTTGGCTTTGCTTGACCTAATTAGCTCTCTCTGTTACCTATTTAGTTTGATGTGGCAGTGTCTATCTTTATGGGAATTATCATTCCTGATTTTTGCCACATTTTTTTCCCTTTTGTTGCATGTTCTGTTCAATTTGGGATGGCTCCAGAGTGGTTTGTTTCTAGGGCTAGTCCTGAGATTACTTTTAGTAGGTACAGCAGCCTCTATGCAGCCACTGACATGGTTGTACAGAGTTTCTGAGAACAATTCAGCATAGGCTGCTGTGTTCCCTGGGTTTAAAGGGGCATTGAATTTTGACAATCCATTACTTAATAAAATATAATTTGCCTTAGAATAGTCCCTAAATGTTACTGGTTTAATTGGATTATGGATTTGATCTTGATTTTGAAGGAGACAGCTTTATAGTCTGACCTTACCAGGGAGGATGACACGTGGGGGGGGGGTGCAGCATTCTCCCATATTTATAAGCATGAGATCCAGTTTGCTGGAGCCTCTAATAGCCATATTCACTATTTGGTTAAGAGTGTTTGCATTTACAATGTCTCGGTATCTCTGTGCCTATAAATTTGAGGCTGTGTAGGGTTCACAGTCTATAGAGGGGTAATTAAAGTTTCCCATAAGTAGGGTGTTAGGTTGGATGGTAAGTGTCTCCGGTAGGTCCAAGTATGCACTTTGAGCTTCTTGGGACAAGGACGGTTGGATGGAAAGTGTCTCCAGTAGTTCCAAGTATGCACTGTGAGATTTTTGGGACAAAGGGGGTGGCCTATAGCTGGCTAGGATATGGTACTGGATTTTGTTTGTAGTGATCTGCAAGTGGAGGAACTCCGGCACATCATCCTGTTTGACAACCCTATAGGCATGCTTGTTATTGATGTATATTGAGATACCTCCCCCCGCTGAAACCTTGCACTGCCAGGGTACTCTCTGCTGTTTTAAACCATGTCTCGGTAACTGCACAGAATTCTATATTCTCGAATGTGAGAAGGGCTTGGAGGGAGTAATTTGTGTTTAGGCTCCTGGCATTGAGCAGTATCACCTTGTGGTTCAGTTGAGTTGATTTTGCTATGTCAGGTTTGTCAATTTGGCATTGCCTAAAATGGCACTATTGGAGATGGATATAGTAGTAAACAGTGTTCAAAAGCCTATAGGGGAGACGTGCAGATGATCCTTAGCAAAGTAACATGGTCTGTTAATCGTGTCCTCTAAAGCTGAAAAATATTGGATCCCCTAAGAATGATGCCAGAAAGCCAGATAGATGCTAAAATCAATTATTGTTTTCTCATAATGTGGCATCATCATCATTGATGGTAATATGCTGCTCAGTGTTAGGATCCTACAAGTCTGAGAGACATAGTCTGAAAGCTGCATCATGGTTCTCCTCATATAGTCCAGGGAGGTACAGCTCAAGTCATTTACACCTACATGGACTATGATGGAATTATACTGGTACATGTGAAATAAGGACTTCAGTGTATGCGTGATTTGGTGGATTCTGGCTCCATATGAGCAACTAACAGTTATTTTCTACTTGGTCAGACTGGTTGGAAGGGCATTGGTATATCTTGCAATGGACTTTTTTATGATGAGAGTTCTGGGAAGTCTGTTTGCTTGCCTTAGGGGCTTAGTGTTTGGGGTTGCACTGAGAGTGATGGTATGTGTGGTGTTAGGTGTTATTTTTTGGGGTTTTTTTTGTTTTTTTGAGTGACTTTGGGTTTGCTGCAGCATAAACTTTGACAATAGGTGAATAAAGTGATCTTTGCTGTTTAGGAAGATTGATTTTAAGTGTCTCAGTATATAGTAGTCTATGTGTGTGCTGTGTACTATGTGAGGTGAGTGTTGTATGCATGGTTTCGACAACCTGATGGGTCATTGTGTAAGTATGCCTCTTGTATACTGTGTCTGCTTCTTTAAGGATTAAATGGTAGTCAGTAAATATGAGACAATTGCTACATTGTCTCTGGATGCCCATATTCACCAAGTTGGCTACAGAGAAGTTAGGAAATTGCCTGTCCATACTGTACAGTCCTTTGATTTGTGAGCTACAGGGATGATGTGTATTGGGGTTAGAAAGCTATTAATTCTGCTTTATTGGAGCAGATTATGCTAAACAGTACTAAATTCTACTAACTTTAATATTTGCACAATACTGAATTCAACTAAATCTGTAGGTATTACAACTTGACTCCCAACCAGCTGTTCTAAGCTTGCTGGCACACAAGTTATTTGTGCTATATTGTTGCTTTACATGGTACAGTTTTATGAACTATTCTTTCTATGCATTTGCTACTGTACAGGGCACTGATAACCCATGCAATCATGCAAAATTTATAGCGGCAAAGAAAAAAACAGAAATCTAATGAGTCCTCTGGCCAATAAATGTCTATGAGTCCTTCCGTGTATTGCCCAGCTCAGATAGACCAGGCAAACACCTCCTGCCACAAGATGAATAAACCTAGAACACCTAATGTAAAAACACAGTAGAAGAAATCCATAGGTGCAATGCCACTACAGCTCACTTAAACAACTAGCTGGAAATCCCTTGCTGAAGGCAACTTCAGGACAATTTTACAGCAGTAACAGTTAGAGGAATAGATTTTTTTTTCAAAAAACAAAATCAGTGGAATGCACACATAAAAGCAGGAAACAGTAGTGATCACATAAAATAACTTAGCAATCAAAGGTACTTAACTTTGCCTGGGTGGCACGATATACAAGTAAAACTCTTCTTAAATGTAGGCTAGGACTCCAAGCTTTGCTGAGCTCCAGGAAAATGAGCAGGAGACAATATGTAGTTGTTTGTCTTTTTGGCTTTTCACGGTTAGGGGTCACCACAGCAGAACTCTGGTCTGCTAATGATTGGCAGTAGATCTTTATGGTGCCGAGTTGTCAGCCCGATGCCCAACCTTCAGCAAAGGCACGTCCATTCATGCATGTCTTTCAGAGGCCACTCGACCACGGGGAGGACATGCAGACTCCACACAGAAGGCACTCCAGCCAAGAATCGAACAAGAAAACCTCTTGCTGTGAGGCAACAACACTATCGTTGTACCACTTCAGCTTAGGAGACAATATGTAGTAAAGGAGGTTTAATCAAGAACAATACTGGATTGCTGGGTGGGCACTCAGTATCATGGATCTATGGAAAATAATGGGTGAAAAGAGTGCATAAATAGCTTATACAAACAATCTACAAGAAACAAAAACAAGGGAAGGGAATTTGGAAATTAGATTATTTTAAGGATTGGAGGCCAGAGACACAGCCTTATTATAAAAAACATCAATGATAAGGCTGGAATAATTCGACAATACCAACCAGGCTAGTTACAGAGCAATCCAATCAAATAATGGCAATACTGAAGCTCTTTCAGAAACTTTTGCTTAATGTATTAGTGGGGGTTGGGGCAGACACAGAGGATGCAACTTTAAGCATTGAAAAGATAGTCAGAGTATCAAAGCACTGAACTACAAACTGGAGCAGAGACAATTCTTTCACTAGTGAACTTCTGCTACAGTTGAAGGCAACACAGTATGCAAAAGTTTACCAGTAACACTGCTTATGAAAAAAATGTAATAACAGATTACTAAGGCTCAAAACCTCACTGGGGTACACAACTCTGTCACAACTGTGAAATAAACTACAAAACTATGGGCCAGCAGGGTTTAAAATATAAATGCATACCTTCTACAGGTAATTGTACTTGTGGAAAAAGAAGTACAGAATAAAACAGAAACACAGTCTTCCCAAAACTAATTAGAATACAAGCCTAAGGTCCGAGAACAAACTTAAAACTGCCAGCAGATGGAACAGAGCAGAAAAGTACAAAAAATTATCACTACATTAGTCACTAAGTGCAACTGAAATATTTAAGCAGAATTGAAATAATTAAAATAATTTACTTCTCTCTCTCCTTTTTTTGAAAAGCTAGTTATTCACAGTTCCACACCCCTCCAAGTCTTTGATAAAAGATCCATTGGATGTTGGCTTCTACAAAGTGTTTGCTGTTGCTTTGATGTGTGCTTTAGTGACTGCCGAGGACAGATTTTGCCTTTTGCAGGCTTAGGAGGTCTTTGAAGTTTTGGAGATAGTCTATGTGTGTGGTGGACATTATGTGTGGTGGATGAAGTTTGTCTGTTCTTGATAGCCTTGCTTGTAAGCAGGATTTTTGCCTCCAAAGAAGTTGGGTATGTACATCTCTCAAACAGTGTGTTGGTTTCTTTAAGGATTAAAAGGTTGTCTGTGAAAATTATATAATTGCTACATTGTCTCAGGATGCCCATATCTACCAAGCTGGCAATAGAGACCTTTGAAAATTCCATATGCATGTTGTCCAGTCCCATATCAGGGTGAGATATTAGGATTTGATTACTAGGTTTTGAAGAGGTCTCTTATGATGGTCTCTGCCAATGATGGTCCCAAGCCGAGCTGCAAAAGGAGGAGGGTGGTCACCCTGCCATAGTGACCAGAACTGGGAAACCAGGGAAACCAGCCAAGAAACCACATGGAAATTCCAGCAAATTAATTTGCTCATGCTACCGCATCTGAGGCAGCTAATGCACCAGCATTGGGGACCCAAGGTGCTGGTGAGAAGTGGACTACTGGCTGAAGGAAATTCATTACACTGAAATTGGAAACCCATATTGCCAAGCGGAATGTTCAAACAGGCCACCACATCAGTCAAAAGGAAATCATTCCCAAGGAGCTCATGAAATGCAAAATCTCAATCACTGTAATGTCAGAGTTGCAACTCACTGGATCTGAAACATTGACCATCCAACCACCTACAGCCAATGAAACAATGACACTGTACTACTCTGGTAATGAGAAGTGAAAAGCTGGCATTGGGCTTATGGTCGATAGCCAGGCTTCAAGAAGCATAATCATTTTCTAACTAATATCAGACAACCTGGCAGTGCTCACTGTCAATGGTACCATCAAGACCCACATTCTGTCCATCTACGCACCAACCAAGATGAGTTTGAATAAAGCCAAGGATGACTTCTAGATCCAGCTCCAATACACACTGGAGTTGATCCCACAGACTGAGATGATCATCTTGGCAGGACATTTCAATCCTGACATCGGCAAAGACAGGTCCAGTTGGGAAGGAGTCATTGGTGATTTGGCTATAGGAACATGAATGACAATGGCCTGAACCTTCTGTCCTTTGCTGCATCAATCTCATTGTGGGAAATAGTCATTTCCATCATCCCCTCAAACACCAGGTCACATGGCGAAACCAATCATGTGAGGACTCGGCCATATTAGACTACATCCTGGTCATTTGCTTCCAATCATTGCTCAAGGATATCCATGCTATGCGAGGACCTGACTATTGTGCCAATCATTATCTCATCCATGCAGTGGTGCAGCTTCACTTACAGTATGCAAAGTGCAAGTCACCTCCACCAGCCAGGCTGGACTAGAAGCAACTGATGTCCCCACCCACAAACAGGAATTCCAAATCACACTGTCACACTGGTTCACAGCATTGGTCCAAATGGAGGACGAGGATGAATCAGAAAAGCAGATATCAAACTACATCATAGAATGCACCAAATCACTGTGCCCACCCATCCGCTGCTGAATGCAGCCATGGATATCTGATGAGTCCCTGGATTTCATACCCCAGCAGAAGCAGTAGAAGCTGGTCAACTATGAATGATACTAGAAGCTCAATCGAGAAGTTCACCAGAGGCTGAAAGCAGAACAGTAAGCATATTGGAACCAGGTGGCAGCGAAGCTTGAGGAAGCTGCATCCAAACATGAGTACCACACCCTGTACAGCACCCTCAAATGACTGAGTGGGAAGACCAAATCCATCAGCAACAACAACAAAAAAGTGGACAGGACATTCATATGCTCACCTTGTGAATGCATGAAATGTTGGAGGGAATTCTTTCAAGAGCTTTACAACCATGGATCACCTCATGGACAAATGGTCAATCTGCCACCCATCGATCTCCCTGAGGCCCCAGTGACTGATGCAAAGCCAACAGTTAAAGAGGTGAAATCAGCTATGAGAAATGACAAGGCACCAGCAGTAGATCAGATCACTGCAGAAACAGTCAAGGCTGGATGAGCTATCCTGCACAACCAACTCCACACACTGATCAAGCTGCTTGGGTTATGGAACAGATACCATCCACATGGAAGAAGTCCATCATCATACCCATCCACAAGTAGGGGAACAAAAGGGAATGCAAGAACTACCATAGCATCAGCCTGCTGTCCATCACTGGCAAAGTCTTTATGAAGAGCATACAATCCAGGCTGCAGAAAGGGGTCACTTTATCAAATGGCTATTTAGTGAAAAAACATTCCTTGAACCCCTATTTATCAAAGCTGCTCTTCTTCAAATGGCAATTTTAAAGTAGGGCAAATCAGTGGTTGCCTAACCAAGCCACTGTAAACAAAAACATAAACTTTAAAACCTACCAAGGTGGGGACTATGGCCCCCACACCCCCCAATGTGGAGAGCTGTGCCCCCACACACCCCAACTAAATATACCAACTCTGAGATCACACTATAGTGGGAAAAAGTGCAAATTCCAGATGGTGGCCAACAGCTGATTTGCTCTAGTTAAAATTTGCTGTTTGATGAAGAGTGGCTTTGATAAATAGGGGTTCAACAAATGGCTATTTACTGAATAGCCACTCAATAAAGTGATATAGTCCTGCAAAAACACCATGAGCAAACTAGCAGGGAAGAACAGGCCAGATTCAGACCAAACAGAGGATGCTGCGATCAAATCTTCACCATCTGTCATCTAATGGAGGAAAGAATCCTGTGTGGACAATGTACAGTTATCATCTTTATCAATTTCAAGTCCACATTTGACTATATCCACTGGCCTATCCTGTGCAAGAGATTGGAGACCTAGCACATGCCAAAGAAAATCATCAGACTCCTTCAAACATCATACTATGGTTCAACCAGCCAGGTGTGCATTTGGAATGAACTGTCTGAAGAGCTTATATCCAGACTAGGGTCCATCAAGGGACTGTGGTCTCTCCACTGCTGCTCAACATAGTGGTGGATGCCATCATGAGGAGAGTATTTGAGGGCAGGAGTGGAGTCCAATACAATGAAGCCCATTCTGTAACTGACCTGACGTTCACCGATGACAGCACCATTTTCACATAAAGTGATTCTGAGGCCACAGATATCCTCTACAGCATCACCCACATCACCCAATAATATGGCCTATAATCAATGTGGACAAGACCAAAGTGATGGCAACTGATGGGTCACAAGCCACCATCCACCTTGAGAGAGTTCAGATCAAACAAATGCAAGAATTCAAGTATCTAAGCTCACTAATCCAAGAGAAGTAGGTGGCATCAACAGCTGAAGTCCATAGCAGGACTGGACAAGCCACTGCAGCATTTGCCTCAGTCAAGTGGTGTCTGTGGATGAGGACAAACATCTCAATCATAACCAAGATTCACCTTTACTGGGCACTGATCTTGCCAATTCTGCTTTATGGATAGGAAGCATGGATCCTCCTCAAGCCAGACCTGAACAAGCTTGAGGTTTTCCAAATGCAATGCCTGTGCCAAATCCTGAAAATCTCACTTCATGACCATATTAGAAACGAGAGCATCTCGACCAGATGTAATCAGCAGTCAATGATCAGTGAACAGATCCAGAACAGGAGAATGCACTGGTTTGGACACATGTGCAGGATGGACACCCACCTCTTGCTATACAGACTATTATGGAGAGAGTGCCATGTGAACTGGAGACTTCACAAATCTGCACAAAAGAAGATCTGGGCTAAACCAGTTGAAGAGAACCTCAGAAGCCGATGACTCGACCTACATGAGGCAGAAACACTGCCATGGACTGAACAGCATGGAAAAATGTCATGAAGGAAGTCTGGAATCCAGCAGCACCCACAGAGCATACTGACCATGGGGTCAACCACATCCACCAGCCACCAGCTAGGGACAACAGAAAAAGAAAAAAGTGGTGGTCTCTAGGATTAGGGACTATGGTATTAGATAGATATTGTAATGTTTAACCCTTTTCTCCATGGACCTCATTGTTTTGAGATAGAAGCAAAAAACATGTATGTAGCACTCTGTTAGTTACAACCACACTAGGACATCACAATGTAAATTTTTCAACATTTAAAGAAGACAAGAAACTGTCAGAAACACAGGTGTAGTAGTCATATACTATGAAAATCATGGCATACACTTCTTAAAAAATATTATATTTGCACCATGAGACAAGCTGGAATTTATTTTTAACTGGCATTTATCATGGTTTATAGTTATGCATGTTGCTAAATAACCAGTGTAAAAAATTTCAAAAATCTCAGCTATGGTGCTGTTCAGAAATGTAACATCTAAAAGAAACCTCCTGCACGAAGGCAAATGCATGGCTCAAACCAAAATACCAGCAAAACAAAAATCTTGAGCCAGCATACTGTGACCTGAAAAAACTTTTATTAATAAATAAACATGAAAAACAACAAAAAACCAGACCGGTTTCGGCCGGACAATATCACAGCCTTCCTCAGTGTAAGACAAATGGATCAATTGTTGTTATTTAAATATACCCATCTCAAAGATCATTGGTTGTTCTTAAAATTGTTCATTAAGACCAGGTGGGAATAATCCCCCTAGTTTCACAATCCACTTTTTTTCTTTAGTATTTAAAATAGAATGCCAACCTGTCTTGTTGGACCTTTTATAATATCAATAACCATGAAAGAAAATTTAGCAGTTTTATGTACCAAATCGTGTTTATAAAGTGCATTATTAGCCTTTTTGTTCTTGATATTGCTAATGTGTTCCGATATTCTTAGTCTAAATGGACGGGAAGTTTGTCCAATATAAAATGAGCCACAAGTGCATGTGGCCAAATATACAAGCCAATCACTACTACAATTAGCGAAAAAGTTTAGGTCATAAACCAAGGCACAATTTCTGCTAGAAAATTGTTTGGATTTACGTACATTATCCCAATTGGTACAGTGGCCACAAGGAAAACAACCCATCAGAGGTTCCCCAGTTAGTGTGGTCTGTAAATATTGTGAGTGATTGTTCACATTACTATGTTTGTAGTGACTGAAACAGGAACTTAAAATTTTACCTTTGCAAAAAGAGAATAGACATATGTCTGGTATAATGCTAGCCACTTCATGATCACATTGTAGAATATTCCAGTGTCTGTGCACACTCTGAATAAGAGTATCCGAGTTCCTGGCATAGGTAGTTACAAACCTAATGGGTTGTGGTGCAGTAATTGTGTGATCTTTATAACTCAGTAGTTCCTGTCTATCAAGTGCATTAACATAGCTACTGGCCTTCACCACATGTCCCATACTGTAGCCCCTAGATCTAAACCTGCTGGTCAGGTCCTTCCTCTGTTGCTGAAATGAAGAATCCTGAGAGCAAATCCGCTTTATTCTGATAAATTGTGATTTGGGAATATTATGTGCAATGTGTGGCGGATGGAAACTGGACACATGGAGGACGGTGTTGTACAGAGGATACTTTCTGAATACTTCTGTACCTAATGTATGATCAGGTAGTTCGTTTATTAAAACATCCAAAAAAGTAATAGTATTCGAATCGTAGTGTACAGTAAACTGTAGGCCCCATATTTTGTTATTCAAGTAAGATATAAAATTGGTGAGTTGTTGTGCCTCTCCCTTCCACACCATCCAACAGTCATCTAGATAACGTCTCCCGATATCAATGTGTTCAAGAAAAACATCGTTTTGGCAATCATAAATGATGTATTTTTCAACATAGGCCATAAATAAATCTGGATAAATCGGGGCAAATGAAGCTCCCATTGCTGTGCCCTTCATTTACCAATAACAAGTATCTTGATAAAAGAAGACGTTATTGGTAAGAACATGTTCGGCTAAACCAATCAAAAAAGAATTGAAATCTGGTTGATATAAGCCCGCCACATCAAGCCAATTAGCCAGTGCCTCCAAATCTGCTTGATGTGGAATGTTGGTATATAAAGCACTTACATCAAGCACTTACATCAAGCGTACACATGAGCCAACCAGGTTCGAGCTGGGTATCTGAAATAATTTGTAAACAATTGGTGGTATCTTGCAATCATGATTGTACTAAATACAACAAAGGCTTCAGATGTTTGGTGAGGTATAAAGACAAAGGTTCGGTAATGTACCCCTTCCCTGATACAATAGGTCTACCAGGTGGGTTTACAGGGTCCTTATGAATTTTAGGTAGAAAATAGATGTATTGAGATGCCGGATCCTGAATCATGAGCTGATGCATAGTATCACTGGTGATGATAACTTCATTCCTAGCCCACACTAAGAACTCCTCAATCTGTTTTTTGAACCTGAAGGTCGGATTGATGGACATTTCAGAGTAGTATCTCTGGTCCGAAAGTTGTCTTTTAGCCTCATTATCATAATCACACCAATTTAGTATTACTACAGCCCCACCTTTGTCAGCAGAGATGATAACTATATCCCTGTTGTTCTGTAGTTCCAGAATAGCTTGTTTCTCAGCTAAAGTGATGTTATTTGATTTGAAACATATATCAGAGCTGGAAAAATGAAGATCTTTGAAAATACTATTCTGGAACTGATGTACCATAGGATGCATAGGAGGAACAAAACCTGATTTATGGTATACAAATTTGTCTTTACTGTAATTGCTATCTGTATCACCAAAATACAATTTCATATTCAAATTTCTACAAAAAGATATAACATCTTGGGCCAATATGTCTTCAGGAACCATGAAACCCGTTATAAAAGTGAGACCTTTATTCAGAACTGACAAATGAATAGGTGACAAAACAAAACCAGACAAATTTAAAGCATTCACATTTGTGTTAACATTCAATTCTGCATTGCCATTTTCAATAGACTTTGTATATTGCTGATGCCTCCTGTGTTTGCGCCCCCCACGCTGATTTCTGGGCCTAAAGGGATTGGTCCTGGTGTCCTTTTGGGGGACGGTGAGCCTGATACTGCCTGCAACTCATTATCGATGCAGGATGAAATATCATCTGTCGATGAACCAGTATCTGCACTCCATTTCCTAAGAATGGATTGGGGTCTCTTCCTTTTCAGAGTTCTTGTTGGATGGGATGTAAATCGAACATGTTTACTGGGATATGAAAAAGGATTCGCACTTTGGTAGTCTGCTTGATCTCTTTGAAATGTTTTAATTTTCCTAATCCTAAGTTGCTCTTCTAGATTATTGAGGTCTGTTACTACCTTATTAAGTTGTTTGTTGAAAAAGGATTCTCCTTCAAATGGTTTAACTTCACCAACCAGCTTAGTGACTGCATTTATTTCCTTGTCAATTACCCGATCATGAAATTTAGATAAAGCTTCAACAAAGGCCATAGTGGCCTGTTGTATAACTGACCATTGGTTATTGAGTTCTTTGTCAGCTTCCCTCACATGAGGTTGTATACATATTCTCAAACCTCTTGGGGTTATACCTTTGGCAATGTACGCCTTAAAAAGTTTGGAATGCCAAACATTAGATCTAAGAGATCTGAGATGTTTGTGTAATTGTTTGAAAGCTATGGCACAAATGGATTCAGGACCCAATTGGTCACTTGTGCTAGTATTGTTCTGTGTTGAGGACCCCAGACCAAATGCTCCAAGGTCCTCTCTATCAGCTGATAAACCAGTGACCAGACTAGAGAGATCCATTATTCAAAGAAGACCAAAATAGTATACTAAGAACAGAAAACATTTTTGTTATTTGTTTAATACTACTGACAATAATAGCCAATTCAAATTGCTACGTCAGCAAGAAAGGTTCAAACAGCAAAAATAATAGCGGTACTAATGAAAGGACAATAACAGCTCAAAAAACAGTTTCACAAAATGTTCAAGGCTGCGTCCCTTTATAGATTATTAAGATAGAAACTCCTCACTATTGAAACATCTGTGCAATAGATAATATTTGGCTAAATTGTAGATGATCTGGAATCAATATACCAAAAAATATTATACTGTATCTAGAAGTCAATAGCCAGTTTACTTGGTCCAATGTTAAAAAGTAGAACAATATAATTCACCTCAGAATAATAAATGCAGTCAAAAAACCAATATGGTGATATAATTGTAAAAATAGAAAGCTAATACTTATTATTAGTTCCGATAGGGGTGAATTAAGAAACAAATAAAGGGTTAAATTTGGGTCTCAATTCAACTACTGGTATACACGATCTGAGCTGGATTTTTGATGTTCATACCAACCCGGCAAGGCATGACATAATGAAAAAAAACCCACAATGTTACTGTGTTTAAATGATCTGGTTCCTAGTTAATTGACCTGAATATTGCCAAAGAATACACAATATGCTTGTATGCCTGATTGTGTATATAATTGCATCTGTGCCTAAGTGGTAAGAGTCTGAAAATAATCACATATACCAAATGGCTCTTTAATGGTTAACCCTATCTAAATCTAAAGATAACCTATTCATATAAGCATATACACAAAGCACATATGTAAATAAGAAAACCAAACAATGTAACATTGGCTAGAAACAAGTATTGATAATATCCTATTACTAGAACCAAACCTATATTAACCACAAATCATCCAATATTTGGTTGAAAATCAGCATCAAAATGGATGACTGAGGAAATATTGTACAAAAGAGCACTCACCCTGATTGTTCAGTATTATATTGTGCTTGAGATTAAACACAAAAACAAAAAAGTATATTGTGCATGAAAAATAGTCATGGACATAAATCCCTATTGTATATCGATCCTAGTGATGAACCAACTTAAACTATCTATCACAAAAACCATTGAAGAGAAGAATAAACAATTATTAAATAGATATAAACAACCAATTTGAACATGTAATGAGTCTACAAGGATTCGGACCCCTCATATCAAGATACAATGTCCACTGTTGAACGAGTAATGACACAAATATATAATTGTTTGAAAAAAAATATATATGTCCCCAAAGGAATCCGCACTGCCTCAATAATATGATAGAACACAGTTTCATAAGTATGTCCCCATCAAGAAAAAAGCTGATCAACCCTGAGGCTGATGTAGACAAATGACAGGATTCTTGCTCCCAAAGAAGCACCAGGACTTGAAAAAAGGAAAAAAAAACAGTACCTGAATTCACTGAAACACAGTACTGTGCGTATGATGTCACACTAAAAACAACCCCATTCAGTCTTGTCGGCAATCCAAAGAACTGAAGTAATGAGCGGAACCTCCACACTGAATCCGGTTGAACAATTCCCATCCCGAGTTCACTGGGCCCTGATGCTGCATGTGTAGATAACATGAAAAGGAAGTGCAATCCCCTTCTGCCTCGTCGCCATTACAGAAAACACAATGGTAGATAGAGATTCCCCTCAGGATCCAATTCGGCAATGCCTGCCCTGTAAGACTAAGACCGGATGTCTATAAGACAGTGTATGATACTGCTACCGCCTGCCAAAGCGTTGAAAAGGCGCTGTAGAACCACTAATAATGCCAACTAACCACTGGTCATAATGGTCCAGAAATAAACCATATTAAGTAGAATAATCCAACAGACAGGGTGACCTGAACGATAACTTTACAGTTCAGATGGAAAACCAATGTCCCAAACGATTATTTCTATGAATTGAATAAAAATAAATATAAAAGGGTAAATGACTGCAGAAGAAATCTAGCAGTCAGTATCAGGATCACAGGCCCCCAGCAGGATGTGAACAGAAGTGTAACATCTAAAAGAAACCTCCTGCATGAAGGCAAATGCACGGCTCAAACCAAAATGCCAGCAAAACAAAAATCTTGAGCCAGCATACTGTGATCTGAAAAACTTTTATTAATAAATAAACATGAAAAACAACAAAAAACCAGAACGGTTTCAGCCGGACAATATCACAGCCTTCCTCAGTGTAAGACAAATGGATCAATTGTTGTTATTTAAATATACCCATCTCAAAGATTATTGGTTGTTCCTAAAATTGTTCATTAAGACCAGGTGGGAATAATCCCCCTAGTTTCACAATCCACTTTTTTTCTTTAGTATTTAAAATAGAATGCCAACCTGTCTTGTTGGATCGATTCCCTTTTATAATATCAATAACCATGAAAGAAAATGTTCAGAAATGCCCATAACAAGCCAAAGGGCTGTCACAGCATGTCCAAATGTGCTCTCAAGGTGTATCTAAATGTAGGCCATGTCCTTGTATTGTTGTGACTAACAGCACTCCAGATAAATAAATGCAGATCTGCCACAAATCATCTACTTCAGATAAAACAGCAGTCATGTCATTTTTTGTGAGCTATTTACTTAACATCAACAAAATTACTGACAGCATCAGCAAACAGAAAAAAAAAAACATGTACAGCACTAGGTATATATCCAAATATAATAGACTGCATTTAAGTCACGAGTATAAAAGTGTCCAGAACTTTTTTCCTCCTTTTTTCCTCTGTCTCTTACTTAAGAAAAACTGCAAAAAGGAGTGCACTTCAGAGGAGTAATTTATAAAAAAATGCCATTAATGCAGCCTGTGATGCTTCATAGTCAAGGAGATCTAAAGCAAAGTTAGAAAACAGATAACACAGCTCAGTGCCCAAATTAGCAGTCATCCTTCACTTTAATCCTGACATGATTACATACAGAGATATAACCTGAGTTCATATCCAAAGTCATTCTCCTGAGTCTGGCAAGGTTGCCAAAGCTCAACACATTTCCAAGAGGCTTATTTAGACACAATAAAAGCATTCAAGTTGCCATCCACAATTTTGCATTTCAGTTCTCATAAATTTTGCACCATAACCTTAAAATCAGAGACATTCAGTGAACCCCTGCAATTCCACATCCTAGTAACTAATTTCTCCAAAATATGCATCATTAGCTGTTAAACAGCTCTATGAGACAGCACCAAATCTGTAGATGGTTCATAAGCCAGCAAGAAAAGTTTGTTGCACCATCAGAGTAATGCCTTCTTAAGAGAGCTCAGGTTTATGAACTCCCAAAAAATATGAAGCTAATCCCCCAGCTGGGTGAAATCAGACCTCCATCACAGGGAAGACACATGAGAGAATAGTAAAGCTGGTCTCACTGGGGAATAAAATAATTAAGAAGGCACTCCCAACCAAAAAAGAAAATGAAACTCTCTAGATTTTGTGGCAAACCTTTGCAATAAGAGTAGAGTCACGGGGAGATTAATCTGAAGTGCCATTTCTCATCATCTTTTATATTTACCTGTGTATAGGTTCTCACTCACCTTAGAAATTAAAACCTTAGCAGTGCCAGGGCCCCTTCTAACATCAGCTCAAATTTTAATTCAAATAGAACTAGTCTCTATCTCTCTCTCTCTCTCTCTCATTCTCTTTCTCTGTCACCTGAAACAAAATCATGCTGCAAGATTTTTCAAGGAGCTGGGTAAAAACAGCACAAGATGTGTCCTTATTTCCAAACTGTGATGTCTGGACAATACACCACTGGACTGACACCAATAATGTGATGCCCAGCTAATATCCCACCAGACTGTCACCAATAATGTGACGTCCTCTTTTTAAAACCAAGGTCAGTAATTAGGGAACCTCAATCCTCACCACTGACTCCAGTGTGGGAGAATCACAGAAAACACCAGAGCACAGAGCACACAAGAGTAAAAATTCCACAATTTCCCTTAAGACCACAACAGGAACACACTCTATTTGCCTGGGACTAGACTATATACCTCTATCCACCCCAAATGTATTCCCTTAATATACACTTCAGAGCAAGGTGTTTCAGTTTAAGACCTCTGACACACTCACACCCAAAATAAATTTAAATCTCACACACTCTAACAGTTATGGGAAGCCTGAAACAGATTTTCAGCTGTGTCCCCTCCCTGATACAAATGATAAATGGTGCCATCAGGTCTTCACACCCTTCAAAGGGTGATCAATTACTAAAAAAAAATTAAATATCAAAATAAATGATAGAGACAGGCATTCAAAGTGACCTGGGGAGTATCAAACAGGTATAAGCACTCTCTAATCTCTAAAGAACACAGCGATTGTCCAGCCACAATGTAAATTAATGAAAAAATATTTAATAATGCGTAAAATGATTACAAAAATGTAAATCAATAACTTTCAATAAACACCAGAATTCAATCACAAGAAATATAAAATTAAACTATAAGATAGAAGTCCATCAGCTTAGAAAAAACTCTGTCTAAATAACTAAACTTTCCTAATCTAACTAGAGAATACTGTCCCTGATCTAATCCAAAACATAACAGTAAGATAAAGACAGGCTTACAGAATTTGGTGAGTCCTTCTTTTCTTGGGTATCTACTGCACAGTACTGTAATGACTGCAATTCTTAACTAACTGCCCTTCAACTGACTTTATCAGTCTCTTTTATAATCCAGGTTAACAGTCTCAGCTGTCTTATTTTAAAAATAACAGTTGGCTGTTTGAAAAACTTATTTTTCCTGTCAGTCATCTGTTCAAAAAAATCACATAGCTACGAAGGAACATTCTAATGACATCACCTACTGATCAGCTGATTCTCCACAGAAAGTTTGTACTTTAGAATCTCCCCCTCAAACATGTTCAATTAAAAATGTATCAAAACACTGACAGATTCTTTAAACATTCTGTATAAACAGGGAAATACTCAACCATTTAAAAACGTATTTACATTTTCACAATTAGACATGCTGGCATACAATACAAGTTAGTCTGAGGATATACACAAATCTCCTGCCAGACATGCTAACACAGATGACAGTGTTTTCATTTTCTTCACACAAACATCTTGCAGTATTCATGGAAACTCCTTACTCTACTGTCAACATTGAGCTGCTTTCAAAAGTTGAGGTCTGGAAGAGCCCTAACATCCTGCAGCACCAAGGGTTTACTAACTTCCTACCTAGGTGAGAGCTTAATATGTGCTAATGAAGAAAGCCATCCTGATGTTTCTCTAAAAACTTCCAAAATTACTTGTAAACTCTCTGAAATTATCAAACCAAGAAGGCAAGAATGTTTCACCACTCTTTGGAAAATTGCACATTTCTCTCCCCTCCTAACTTTGTTAGCACTATGGCCTTCCAAACTACATAGTAATTTTGATTCAGGACCCTCAAAAACATTCTCAGTCTGGTGACCTGACTATATGCCTCAAAATTAGGCAGCTCCAAAGCACGCACAATGGGGGAGGGGGCAGAGTCAGGTGATCCCAGGCCTGACATATCAGTCGTGTAGGATGGGGACAGTGCTGTATCTTTCTACGTGAAGATATGCCTTAGTAAAAGAGTGTAAAATACTTTTTTAGTAGCTAAGTGTCTCCATTCATTTCCAAGCGATCAGCCATCTTAAAATCCCGAGTAAAAGCATGAGAGCTGAAATTATTCTCACTTTGATAGATATCTTGACACACATATACCAGGAACAGGATTAATAATTGATCCATTTGACATTTGATTTTTAAGAAATAAAAGCGGGAAGGAAAACTATAATACCCTCAGCACAGTGAGGGATATCTTAGATCCTAGCAATTCGATTTTTTTATCAGACATAAATGAGAAACATGCAAACCTCATATGATTATAATTATAATCACAACAAAGTTATAAATCATCAAGATGAGGTGTGAAACAAGTGAATACCAAATTATGGTCCATATTAACCAAAATGCTGACATTTCAAATTACTTTTTTATGTCTTTGGACACATTTATATGAAAATTTTCCATGAATAAACAATAATGTTTGATGCTGATACTTTAGCAATCCTGACCACATATTACTCTGACTGGATTTAGCATACATTCAGAGCTTCATATCATCTACTGGCTAACATTGCAAGTCATAAAAAACATTGTTTTCCCAGATCTCCAGTGTCATCATATCTGCAGAACAATCTCAGGCAGTTTGAATTTTACTGGTTCTGCTTTTTGAACTCCACTATCTTGCATATGACTCAGTACCCTCTCTTTAAATTCAGGCCTATAATGTATAACAGAAAAATGTATCAAATTTAAAATATAAATTTACCAAGAAACCACAGAAAAATAAATCAATGAATGTTTTTTTCACAAATCGCAGGAATGTTTATATATTTTTATATATCCCTTTTATCTTCTGGAAAATGTTTAGCGTCACACACACACACACACACACCCACACACACACACACAAATACACACACACACATAAACATACCAACTCCAAGATTGCACTACAGTAGAGAACAGAACAAAGGTCACCATGGTGGCCCAGTGGTTACTTTCCCGGAGTTAAATGTTGACATTCTGGGAGTTGGGCATTCTGAACTGTCAACATAATGGTATTCTGGTCTCACTGATTTGCAAGCTGACATTCTGGTAAATCAATGTTTTTAAAGGGGACCAAGATATATATATATATATATATATATATATATATATATATATATATATATATATATATATATATATATATATATATATATATACATGGATCTAGTACCGTTGATCGATAGACCAACTCCCCGAATCCAACCCTACCAAACACCGTTTATCAAAACTGCTTTCACCGAAAATGCAGTTTCGGTAAATGGAAGGTAAAACACACACACACACAAAAGCACACACACCATGTTTACTCAGGGGGGCTTCACCCCCCTACTTTTATGTTCTCACTCCAAGATCGCACTACAGTGGGGAAAAGGGAATATTTCCTTATCCCCACTATAGACCAATCTTGCCCACTACCACTTCCCCCCGATTCCCTATACTTTTACGAAAGTTTTGTGAAGCACTTTTTTCGATAAAAAGTGCTTTCATGAAACTGTGACAGCCCATTTCACTTTCGATATATATATAGAAGATGCTACATTTGTCTATAAGATATTGTCAACACCTGTCAAAAACAGTAGTATCTTAATTCAGTCTTCAGGTGCACCATTTTAGAATGCCTTACTGAGATGCTCAGACAGGGATTAACTGCAGGTAAGGGGATGTATAAGCTGTCAGGATATGGGTTTCTAAAGCAGTGGCCTTAAATACCCATACATGTTGGCATAACGAACTATAAATGCAACCTTATTCTGCCCCACAGGTCACACAGTTTACAGATGAACCATATCATTTTAGCCTACATACGGTCTGTGTCCATGATGTAGACCAAGGACATGGTTAGAAAGGAAACATATAATGCCATTGGCACTCACAGCTCAATTGTTATTTCACTTGTTAAATTAATTTTTCTTGTTATATTTTCAGATATATAAATTGTTAAAAATAATAAAGTATTGACAGTGGAATTAAAATAACTAAGAAAAGGATGAAGTAAAGTAATAGATATACCCCCGGATTTACTATTCCTTCATTCAGGACTAGCTTAGTCCTGCATGGAGGCGGCCATTTAGGAGCAAGACAGCAGCATGCCATGTATTTTAATGAGGTGCGCTGCCTGAGCTACTAATCTTACACGGAGCGTGTAAGAGTGCAGGGGGCATGTCTGAGAGCAGAGCTCTCAGAATATACATGCCCCCACACTGAAGAACAAAAGAAAAGGCTAAGAAATGAGCGAGACTGCTCATAGGTGTCCGCATATCCCCACCAACAGTCCCCCTCGTGTACAACTGCAAGTATACAGAAATAAAATGAACAAACCCTTTTTTAAAAAAAAAATCTGATTAAAGCTAACCATAGGTGTGTGGGGTGTGCCCATCACTTAGCTATCGTTAATGCAGCTTAAATGGCTGAAGAGCATAACAAGGAAGATATATGCAATTGAAGCAGCATAGCAATAGTGTATTGGGCAGAGCATTCCCCTTACAAGCAGGCATTCCTGGTTCAAGACCCACAGCAACACATTCCATTTTCCATGGCAAAGCACGTTATGACCACTATTTTTGTTGCATAACCCACTAAATAACATATATTTGTGAACTGGAGTACTGCAGTAAATGCACATGTGAGGTGTCAGTGTCATAATGAATAAAGCACTAGTAAGCAGGTTTAAGCACCAATAAGCAGTAGTAAGCATATTTAAGCACTAGTAAGCCCGTTTAAGCCTGTTTGTGTGGGGGTAAGCAATGCACACACAGGTTAAACAATTTTGAAGCTAACTCTCTGTAAGCATATGTAACTGGAGGTTAGCATTGCTTACCCTCATGCAAACCCACTTACAAATGCTCAAAAGTGCCTTAATCACTCTGTATCCAATGGCCCTTGTTCTGCCCATCAACAAAAAAACAGCCTTGCAGGTCTTGAACCCAGGACCCTATATACTATAGTCACAGTAGTTAACTACCAAGCCATCACAGCAATACAGAAAAATGAGGTATCAGCAAACAAGTCATCACTATAGTAAAATCAAACTGAACCTGTGAAAGGAATCAGTATACAGACATATGTTCCATAACCCACTACATAACATAAATATGTGAACTGGAGTACAGCAGTAAGCCCAGAAGTCAGGTGTAATTGTAATAGAGTGCTGAAGTCCCCAATAAAACACAAGGACCCCATACAATGTATGTACACATGAATCATGGATACCAGGCATACATATAAAATGTAATGAATAATAAATCAATGCCAAAAAGGAAATATAATGCAAAGTCAAATGTAAGCAACGCTAAGCATTGCACAGGCAAGCTTAGGAGGTGTAAGCAATGTGTAGGCCAGCTAACTCAATGTGCCCAGTGTTATATCCCTTTAAGCAATGACAACCTTAGGTAAGCAGGTTTGCCCATAGCTTAGACTTTTCAAATCCGGCCAATCATGAAAAAGTGCAGGAAATCGGCCCTACTTAAACCCAAGAGCCATGAATACATCTCATAAATGGTTGTAGCTTCCCTTGCAGGCACTATGTCAGGAAGGGGAGAGGGTGTGCGCTTTCATGTGCAGCGCTGGTACATCCAGGAGTCCAGAGTCATGGCAAGACTCCTTGTCAAAAGACCATGAACAGAGACTGTTGCAGGGCCAGTACCAAGGGCTCCCAATATAAGGCAGATGCCTGGGACCATCTCGCCAGTTACCTCACCAGTGCCACTGGCATACCCCGAACTGGGGAGCAGGTCAGGGGGACCTCTAGGAGCAGTGGATCCAAGAGGCTAGAATGGCAGGGGATATCCCAACTGTGTGTAAATATCACCCCACTAAGTGTGTAATAATTGCCAGCTCATGTATATCATGGATAGGCATGGCTAAATATTCCTCTTATGTCCTCCACAGCTGCAATTGAGCGGGCCACGAACCAGGAGGCCCATGGCAGTCACCTGGAGAGGTTGCAACGCAAGGCAGGTCAGTAATACTCTTGCATGTACTGTCATAGGAAATAAATCTAAAAGTATTAGTAAATCAATTGCCTGTATAAAACATGTATTGTTTAAGGCAAGTACTACATACACCAGAGAATATGGAAGGAAAAGACTCATATAGTATGTATGTAAATAAAAGCGTAATAGCCTGGCAATAAAGGTCTAACTGCTGGACTGCATGTGTATACTCTGGTATCATATGGTAATGTAGATTTGCATTCACGTAATAATACTGTTGTAATTAGCACTGTTACCCACACCGTGCACCATAAATAGAATGTGTAGGAATGCCTGTATATGACTGGTGTAATCCCCAGGGGCCATTTAGTACAACTGAGAGACACATAGACAGAAAACTCGGCAAAGGCAGACAACAAAAACTGAATAGCACATGCAACTGAGATGTGAACTGTTGATTTTTTAGCACACACAGCCATGGTTCGAATCCTGCCAGTGGTAGTAGTCTACATACAGAATCATACCCCACAACTGTACAAATATGTCCAGAATGTCCATTAGAGCCATTAGAGTAGTCCATATCTGTTGCCTGTCAACCTGTACCCCTGGGAAATCAGTGGGATGATCCCAGCTGTATAGGCAGCAAACAGGAAATACAACTGATTGACACACATCTATGAGAAGTATACTAGCAACTCCCCAAAACCTTATGAGACTAAGAAGCCACGTATGTCCCATTTACACCCCATCTTGTCAAGCTGTGGCCAGAGTGTGTACGGTAACAGAGTGAGATGTATGTGCATAATACTAATGTGGAATCTGGAACTTTGAGTGGCAACATTCAGGTAGTGCTAACAAACATTGCTCACGCAGGTACGTTAGATACAAAGACTGTGCTGAGAAATAAAAACCATAATACCCTGTACTGCTACTGTTTACTCTGGTATTGTAGGGAATTGTGAGTGTTGCAGTTTCACTGAATAATTAAGTATCACTGATCACTGTCACCCACACTGTGCTACATAATATAACTGTGTAGAAAAGCATGTATATGTGTGTGTCAAGTCACTAAAGGTTGAAGAGGGCAATAGTCTAGATAAGTCCCGGTACACCTGCATGTGGTCAACACATGGCCAGAGTCTGTGCAGAAAGAGTTGATAGCTATGTGCACAACAGCAACCTGGAATCTGGGAGTATGTGTAGAAACAGTTAGTGTTAACAAACATTCCCTCCACAGGTATACCAGCTAAGAAGTGTATACTGCAGGTAAAATCAGTTCAGGTATAATGATGACGACAGCCATATCACTGTCCAAACTAAGGCTATAGGGTAGTGTAGTAAGACTTGTAAGTTACAGATAACAGCACTGACTAGGAAAGTAATGTGGACTACAGGAATTTACTACTTGTTAATTGACATCTTTCACTCCCCCACCATATCTCCAACAAAAAACAACATACCCACCCCAAAAGGTATGTAATGACTCCAATGTTCTGATAATGTCCAGTTGTTTCATAAATATTTTAAATGTTCCCATGCATGTTCTATATTGAATTATTCCAACATTGGTGGCATGGTACCATCAATGTACTTGCATGCTGTTCTTATTACCACTGTAGTCCCATATATGCATGTGTTCTGTTTGCTATGCAACTGTTCCATATCTGGTGTCTGGGTTAATGGGAATATCTATGCATGCTGTTATACCTAACCCTGGAATGTGTTGACTATTACTAACCCACATATGATGATAAAATCTAAACACTATAGCATGTTTGGGAAAGCCTGTCCCAGCGGACCCACCTGTCCCACCTCAGCTGGCCGTGGCACCGGGCACCAGCATATCTGGGACCCAACCCAGGACCATTCTGTCTGTTGGTTATGCACCACCTTCAGTTGGAACTGCCCCAGGGGATGGGGCTCGCCCCCCCTTGGGAGTGGGCACTGACAGGAACCTCTCACCCATCGCCAGGTCTGAGTCGTGATGCATAGCGAGCTCAACCAGCAGTTTGGTGATCTGCTACGCCAGCTCGAGGGTCACGTGTTGTGATTAGAGGGTTAGCCTGGCCTTGTGACTCAGCCCCCAGAACAGCCACCTTTAAGGCTGTAAATGTGCAGTGGTGACTGCCCATGGGTTGGGACCTCAGTCCCACTGTGTCCAGTAGGGGGCTCATGGGCTTCCAATTTCCCAACACCCCTTCCCATCAAGGTGTTTACCCCCCACATGTGTCACATACTGAACCTGCATGCTTCTTGTTTGTCTAGTCTGTTAACCTACTCAACCTACCTCCCCAAATATACCTACTATCCCTCCCTAACATCCCACTCTCACCTGAAAAAAAAGGGGGCAATCTGTTCCCAAAAAAAAACTCACCCCATACATAGCTTTCCATTTTGCACACGTGTCCACTGGACACATGTAATCTGGTCTAATTGACATCACAACTTATTATTGTTGTCCTCACCACCTCCCAGGGATTTGAGTGTCCAAATCTATCTCCAAATTCAGTGTATATGCACAGCTGCTGCTGTAGAAGAAATGGGCAGCTATGGACCTTCCCCACACCCTTACTGCACATCCCTAGTTATTTTCCCTACTGTCTTTCCCTCTTTGTGCCCCTTTTTCACTACTTTCCAATCAACCCTTTTTTCTTTTCTTTTAAAGAAATTAGCAAAGGGGTAAGTGGGAGTAAGCACTTTTAAGCAGCAGTAAGCGGGTTTAAGCCTGCTGCACGGGGGTAATCAATGGCTACACTGGTTAAGCAATGTAGAAGCTAACTGAGTATAAGAAAATGTAACCGGAAGTTAGCAGTGCTTACCTCTATGCATACCTGCTTACAACTGCTCAAAAGTGCCTTAATCACTCTGTATCCAATTGCCGTTGCTCTTCCCAACAACAAAATAAACAGCCCCTGCAAGGCTCAATTCCAGGACCCTGCACACCATAGCCAAAGTGATCTACCACTAAGCCATATCAGATATACACAACTCTGATGTTTATACAAAGATATCATCCAGCCCAGTCATTCAACAGTACAGGGAATGTATTCCAACATGTAGATGTATGTGTGTGTGTATATATTAATACAGATACAACATATCTATATATGTAGATATATATATATATATATATATATATGTCTACATCTATATGTCTAAATATATACAGCTAGTAATATATGTATATATGTGTGTATATATATATATATATATATATATATATATATATATATATATATATAAATATATATATATATATATATATATATATATATATATATATATATATATATGGACATATATCTGTAGATAACAATGGGAACATAACAAAAACATATATGTCCATATGTACCGTTAATGGGGTTGAAAGGCCCCAAACAACATACGTCTTGTACGAATAGGTAAATAGGTATACCCCCCCCCACAGCCAAACACATCCACCCTGCAATACACTACCAAGTGTTGCAGATCCCATAACCAGGACCTGATACGACATGGGCACAAGATGTTAACAGTACTCCATCCCACTTGTATGATGCCAGGCTGGTATCAGTAACATATCATGCAGTACAGTCTGGCTCCCATAGGGAATGTACAATGTGGAAGCTATCAACATCCCTAGGATACATATACACAAACACATATATGCAGATACAGATATATATATATATATATATATATATATATATATATATATATATATATATATATATATATATATATATGTGTGTGTGTGTGTGTGTGTGTGTGTGTGTGTGTGTGTGTGTGTGTGTATGTGTAGATATATGTCTAACTACACATACACCCTCAGTGATATATATATAGTAAGATGCATATGTAGAAGGTGCGCACAATATGGAACAGCCAATATGCCTACAGTTAACACCTTAACAACTGGACACTGTATGAGCCACCAATACAAATGACAATCGTTGCCTGCAACATATATCCATGGAGAGGTCAAAGGATATAACACCACACACAGGTTTACATAAATGAGAAACCTTTATTTGTGTACTATTACAGTGTACATTCCATGTCATATAGCAGTTTAGACACTGGCATCCATATAAACAGAGTAATGCAACTGTGAAATAGTTATACTAATACAGTAGTGTGGAAAGGTTTACAAATGTTGCTATCCAAGCCAAGGCCTTCAAATAGTACAATAGTAAAGACATACTGGGCCACAGGATACCAAACAATCAACAGTAAGTAATGCAGATGTATAGTTCAGCCACCTCTATCTACACTTTGTACACAATCCCTAGGTGGTAAAGACCTCAGTTGATACAATGGGATGTAACTGTTACATAACAAGGCATAACTGACACCATCACAAGCACATTGACAAACAGAACAGTCTGTATGGCATGTGGCAGTAGGCCTGCATTAACCCAATTTACTTAATTATTTTAAATATAGGTGAATTGTATAGTAATGTACATCCAGATTAAGGCAGCTCACCCCTGATACCCCCACATGTTGTAAAAGCCTAGGTTAGTTATGGTGCATCCCCCCTAGACTTAATAGAATTGGGCCATATACCACTGTTACATACACTGGCCTCTGGAGTGCATAAGGGCATACATGTATTGTGCAGGTGAAGCCCACACATATATGGCCCCAGCCCCACTGTATGTATGGGGGATAGAACAGCAGTGGACTGATGGCTGGAATGGCAGCATGACATACTCACAGCCCACTACAGAACAATCCGTGACAGCATGTCATATGTGCAAAGCTTGGTATGTAGGTGGAGGACAGCGGCTGGAACACAGGCCCATATATGGAAAATTGTTGTCATACACTAAGCAAGTCACTGGTGTTACAGGATAGTCTGCAACATGCCCTTAGTCAGAGATTTGAGGGTAGAAACATAAGTGGATGTAGCCATGTACTGATAGCACTCAACACACACACTGCCAGTGAAATATCAGACCTGTGTGGTGGACAGATAAAACATAATAGGCATACCTTTGGCCATCAAGAGGATAGGCCCACAGTTGAGAGTTATGCAGGCAGACTGCATTCCAAGGTAAACTAGTATGTACACACAAACTCTGTAACACCAATACTATACAAAGCATACCACAACTCTACTCACACTCTGTCTGTAGTTCTGGAACCTCCTACAAATATGTAGCTGGCCTAAGTGTGCAGGTTCTCCTGTAAGAGGTATCTCTACCTGCTGTCTGTAGCACTGATGCCCACACACAGGAAGGATGTCCATCACACAGGAAAGGTAAAGGGACCATGCCCACATGATGCAGGGATTTATAGTAGGTGGTTGCCATGACAGTGGTAATTGGAAGTACTACACAGCAAGCTGCATGCAGTTAGCAACTGGAGGACACTGATTGCTGAAGAGGCCATCACCTGATCATGTGCATCACCTATTAAAGCCATGCTGCAATCCCTTCCAAGGAGAGAAGGAGAGAGAGAGAGAGAGAGAGAGAGAGAGAGAGAGAGAGAGACTAAGGCAAAGTAAAAGCCAAAGGAAGAAGAAACCATTCTAACACCCAGCAAACCATCCAGAACTGACATCATTCCCACAACAGGTGGGTGAAGTATATATGCATCTAACTGAATGTAGTACTTGGTCCACAATAATGGGATAGATGATGTGGAATGATTTATATGTGCCATCAGGTGTTGTTGTAATAATGTTCAACTGAACAACTGCTATGGACAATAGTGTGTGTCCCTGTGGGTAGTAGGCCATAGCCGTCAACTGTGCAGATCAGCACTCACTGACAAGATGTAAGCCATCATAGTGTGTGTTATGTAATGGTAAGTATGTATATTATGTGGCCAATGGCTGGTGGTGGAAGTAATGCCATTATGATGGACACGTGGGACCCACAGCCCACCCCTTGCAGGATACTCAGGTTAATCTGTAATGTAGCATGCAGGAATGCTATAGGTGTGTAATAGGGTTACCTGCAATCTGGTCCTACATATACCCCCGTAATGTCAGGCCGTGTCTATATGTGGCACCTGTCTGTGTTGTAGCAAGGCAGAACAGTGCAGCAGTACAAGAAGGTGTTGTATGATTGTGGACCTGATGCCTGAATATACCCCACATATAGGTATGCATATGTGTACATATGTACATATATATAATATATACAGAAATTATATATATATATATATATATATATATATATATATATATATATATATATATATATATATATATATATATATATCAGCATATATGTCCACAAAAATACAGATACCCATGTGTAGACATATATATGAGCACATATATACAAAATCACATATATAACAACAAATATATAGATATATACCTATATGCACATGTCTACTTATATACAAACACACACACAGAAACCTATATGTATGTGAATACATGTCTCCTATATTACTACCACAGTGATGCATGCTATGTGTGAGGCAACAGCACACATAGCAATACACACAGATATCTACAGCTGGCAGTGTGTGCAACATGGATGGGTATGTCACATGTTAATCCCTTGTTGGGAGCACATTGCCCTTGCCTGTGAAGTATGCAATGGGAATAGGGGGAAGTATGGCAGGTATAGTTGTGAAGGTGGTCAGGGTTGGTAGATATAGAGGACAGTCTACAGGGGTAGTATGTGACACATGTGGTGGGTAAACACCCTGGATGGTGTGTGTGGTCTGTGAAGTTGACGTCCCATGAGCCCCACTATGGGCACAATCGGAACAAGCCTCCTACCCACTGCAACACACAACAGCAGTCCACGTCCTGAAGGTACCTGGCCTGGAGGCTGAGCAGGAGGAGCATGTTGGGCGTGTGATTGTGTACTGGGTGATTCAGAGTGATGTAGCACATCCCACATGTGTCTGTGGAGCTCGATATGGAACAGACCCTGGACCTGACCTCAGAGGACAGGAACATGTCTATGTGTGCCCCCAGGGAGGACAACATCCTCTGGGTTGGTTCCACCTGATGGTATTGCTGAACTAGTATACGAGGAGGCCCCAGGTTGGGACACACATGTAATGTGGCCAGGTAACATGGGCAGATGGGTTTGGAGAGGTGGTTCTACTGGCCAATAGTACATATACATGTTGTTATGTCACTGTTATAGAACATATGTTGGTATTACTAGTCTACACAATCCCGGAACATGTCCAACAGCATACATAGATATCCGCAATAACACAGAATGTCAGATATACAGCAATCAAAAAGCAGCCATAATACAGGCATATATGGAACCATAGTGGCCCTGACAATGGCATGCAGGTGAATAGTCTGTAACAGGCCAGCAATGATAGTGTCCACACAGGGAACATGGCTACAATTACATAGCAGAAAGCGTGGTACAATACAATATCTGTCCCACTGGTAGGTAAGCTGTAGCCATACCTAATGAGTTATGCGTACAGTTTGTTGAAGATGATATGGTGGGAAGGTGGCAGCGATGTTTATTATGAACTGTGGTAACCTTGCTGTATGAGTTGCTCAGACCTGTTTCCATTTTTATGTCTTTCAGCCAAGATGTCACATGCACACTTGCCTACCTATTCGACAGCTGAGAATGATATGCTTATCAAACACCTGATCCAGCACTACCCAGTGTTGTTTGACAGGGCTGCCCATGAACAGCAGGAGTGGGCCACCCTGTGGAATGACCTAGTCCACAGGGTCAATGATGGACTGCACAACTGCAGTCATGAGCAGGACCAGCATCATTGTACTGACTTGCTTTGCAATGCCCATCAGCATTCTGCTGCAGTCCGGGGGGATCACCTCACCATGGGGGGGCCATGCTATCCATCCCCCCGACGTGTGGAGGAACTCCTAGTCAGCTTCATGACACCTGCCCATTCAGCCAGCCACCAACCGCTGGACACCTTTGTGAAGGTGGGTGGCACCCACACACTGGCCGAGGAGCATGCAGGTAAGGACACAGGACACATCAGTAGACCACTGTTGCATATACATCTGCATCGGTACAGGTAGATCATGCATATCTGACGTCATAGTTATATTGTGTTGCTGCATTGTAGTGATAAACAGATGTCCAGATGTGGTAGTATTGTGGAAATGTACCATTGATGTATTGTAATACTGCACCCACCCTGTAGCACTGCCACAGGTGTGGCCACTAATATTGCATCTCTCACCCTCTTATGTAGGTCCCTCCAGGATACCACCAAGGCAGCAGCCTGTAGCTGGTGAGTATGGTTTATGTAGATGCTTGCCAACACACTGGGCATGTAATGGTGATGGTATATTCCATGCACACATCTAACACACATACCCTGAATGCATGCTGTACATGTGCACGTATTGTTGCTGTGAAATGTATGGCATCACAGGGGTGACCATGATGGGGTATTGGAAGGGTATGTCAGACACCTGCATGATAACTAACATCCTGTCATTGCAGAATGTGTCCACAGGGAGTAACATAATGGTGGGAGACATGGCCTACAGTAGGGACATGTTTAGAACAACACCCATATACAGTGCAACACCAGTATATATACCTGTAGGACAATGGCAACTACTGCAGAGATACACTATGACATAAGGCAATACAGTAGTACACATTATCAGCTGGGTCTAGGATGTAACATGGGGCATTCAGTGTATGGGACACTGCAAAGTGACACACGTGTAGGGCGTACTTGTCATGCATCTGTATAAAGGCTGAAGGGGGGGTGTCAGCATGACACACCAGTGCACTGCAGCAGAGATCCTAAGGATGATAGGAATGGCTCTATGTGCACATAGTCAGGTTCAAGACCTGTGGCAGCCATAACCCTACCCCCACAGCAATAGTGATGGCAGTGTATGAACTCCATGGAATGTGCACATGAGTAGTCCTTGCAATCATGCAGAATAGGGGGACATGTATAGGGCAGACTGAACATGCACTGGTAAATGCAGATGGCCCACACTGGTATACCCCTGCCAGGATTAGTAACTGCTGTAGTACAGACAAGAGGTGCGATAAACTTTCATGATAAGGGTGTGCACACATATGCCCACATGGTGTGTATGCATCGTGGTCAGCAGCCACACACCTAGCACAATCCGTAGACACTGCATGTGAAAATACAGGACATATGTCACATATCGGGCTCGTGTACTGCTCAGATATGCGGTGATGTGGTCCCATGGCAGATCAAGGATGGGTGCGTCAAATCAGTAAAGATGTGCACACCCCCCATAGCCATGGTATGCTCTGATGGTTGTCAGTGTAAGAGTATTGGATTGGTCATACATGGTCCGCTGATGTTGAGAGCTGTGCATCAGACATCAGGCATTCACAAATGACATCTGTCTACATATCATACCAGGCATGTATTGCTGGAAAACATAGGGGCTGTGAGCATTAAAGATGACATAACTGACACAGTAGTACACATTCAGCAATGGGCCATACACCTGTGAGGTGTGGTGCACAGTACATGGCAGGTGCAGAACATGTGCACAGAAATACCGTGTTCATGGGCGCAGTGGTGTCCAGGGGAAGGGGTTTCACCTAGTGACACAGCACATGCATCACACACATGTATACTGTTGCCAGCATGGATTGGCTATAGCTGCACTGCATGCTGTCAGGTGCCATATGTTATGCATGTTGGCAGAGGGGTAATAGGAGGACTGTGTGTACTTTCATTGTGCAACCTCATCTGTATGTGTGTGTGCATCCTGGTGGGTAGTCAGTTTGTCTGTAGGGTCACTCTGGTAAAGTGGAGTGAGGCTGATGCATGTAGGATGCTTGTGTGTATGTGTGTGTGTTTGTGTGGCTGGACATGCATGCACATGTGTGATTGTGGGGTGTTCATACAGCAGTACCTCCCTCTGGGATCATGCAGTACATGTACATGGACTACCACATTACACACCAGGAATACCTGTCATGTGTGTAATCACAAGACAGCTGATAGTATAATATGGTCTGTAGCATGGAACAGGCATCCAGAGGGAAGGTAGACACCAGGTACACCCTTAATATCGCATTCAGCAGAGAGGTCACATACAGCCCATGTATGCAGCACTACAGATGCATTGGGGAAGTACTAGTCAACACCAAGGAGTGTATCCAAATATTACAGTTGTCACATAATAGGCTGAAGGAGCAGCATATCTGGCATGACATTATGGATAGAATATAGTAGCCAACACATATAGGGGCCATGCTCATCATGTCCGGACATGCAGAGGGTGCATATCGAATGACAGCAGTGAGGCCATGTAAAACCACTACACACAGGTCAGGCAGGTAAAGTTGTGTTATGACTGCTTGTATAGGCATTTAGAGGACTGATATTTTAATGAGTGGTATCAATGTGTGCATGTTAACAAGTGTGATGCAGGATGGGGTACCACATGGACATATACATGGGACTGTCTGTAAAGCCATGGACAGGTAGGTATTATGGAGGTGTGTGTGTGTGTGTGTGTGTGTGTGTGTGTGTGTGTGTGTGTGTGTGTGTGTGTGTGTGTGTGTGTGTGTGTGTGTGTGTGTGTGTACTGTTAGGCAATGCTGTACAGATTTTAAAGTGCATTTATTGTTTTCCCCCACAGGTGGTGAGGTGGGTTAGGGTCCCTCCTGCATGCAATATGATGTTGGTGTCCATACAACACCGAAGATGATGATAGTAATATTGAGGTCCAGGTGGGGTTGTCAGAGGCCAACACTGCGCCAACATTTGACATCCCCCTTTTAGCCACCCCAACCCCGCACACAGTTTCAGTGCCTATACACAACTCATCACCAGTGGACTTAACGGAGGACAGCTGGCATTCGGTGGCAGTGCACAGGAAGGTGTGGTAACCATGCCTACTGTGTCCAGTCACAGCAGTCATAGCCAGATGTCCAGCAGGGCGCCACATAGGCAGATGTCCCAGGGTGCTCATGGTAGGGCCACTGGACATCATGCCCCTGGAAGAGGTGACATAGCTGGTACCAGCAGGTGCTTGTTTCAGTCTGGCATGGTGGTGCAGGCACATATAGAACATTACCACAGTCAGGGCCTGAGGCTGCAGAGGGCTGCTCTCAAATCTGCAAATGACAACACCCGTGAACTGGCTGGTGCCATCCGTGGATTAACTGAGTTCATGGATAGATGGTCTGGTGAGATGATGGTCTTCATCAACCGTGTTCTGCCCATGCTTGAACGTGTGGTGGGAGTGCAGTGACGGCCGCATGGACAAAGGCAAGCAACCCTAACAGCTGGTAGTCAACGGGGACATGCTAGGACACCAAGGGACTCCCGTAGTGGCAGTATGAGCCCCAGCACTGTGGGAGGGTGATGTCCACACTACACAACAGCAGGCCAGGAGCACATGGTCCTGGCCAGTCCTCGGAGGGACCTGGTACCAGCGGACATTTGTCATTGTCAGGTGAGAGTGACACATCGAGGCCTGTGCCTGGGCATGCCCATGGAACCCCTGGCAGGCACAGTCCATGTGTCTGTGGCCGGAGGCAGTGAACTGCACACTCTGCCAGGTATGGTCTGCAGCTGTCCATAAATAACTGTGTAGGGCAGCCACATGGCAGAACTGTGTGCATGCATACCCACACACTATGTAAACACAGCTAGGGCAACCCCATATCTACATACACCACATCACCATGCCCAACTCACCACAGTACACCCCTCACCCAGACACATGGTGTTAAATGTATGGCCCACCCATGGCCTCTGGCAAATCATCACACCCTGTGCATATGATGATACCTGTGCCACATCCCTGTCACTCATACCATCAATGCAGGGACAGGCTAATATGGTTCTGATGCACACTGTGACAGCACTACAGTGTACCACAGTGCTGCAGTGTAACATGTAAGAAGTAAAGTGTAATGCATAAATGGCAGGTAGTGTAGCCATCCAGCAATGATGCATTATAGCTGTTAGCAACACTGGTTGATTGCGGTCCCTATAATGGTATTCATTTGTGTTGTAGGTATACATGTGTCAGCATGAGGATGGTCTGCAGTCATATTCCACAACAGGGTATGGCACTGTGGTGACACCATGGCTGTGACATATCTGGGGTACAGTTGAACACGTCACAGGTTACTAAAACGTTATTGCCTGTGCCACATGGACAGGTGACCCACTGAGGCATGTATACCCTGCAACCTGATGTAGACCCATCCACATACACACACACACACACACACACACACACACACACACACACACACACACACACACACACACACTGTTACTTGGCAACACTGGGACTAGACCCCTACCTAGCTATGTAGTGATACTGAAGTGTGTGGCCTACATTGTACACACCACACAGCGTTTAGGGTGAGGTATGTCTCAGGTTACATATTACATGCAGAACATCCCCAGACATGTACAGCATGCTAATGGAGGATGTAATGGGTGTATATGGACAATACGTAGTGTGACATACCATCATATACACATTAACAGACACATAACAGCCAGACACACATCTGAGATACCAAGGTCTATCGCTGCTAACTAACTTGACTGTGTGTTCAATGTGTTATAGGTAGGCTGCACACAGCACATGCATAACTGGCTTGGAATGTGGTATCAGTTACCTGTATGGTTGATGGTGACAGTGGTAGCCATAAAGTGGTACATGGGACATATACTGGGTGTACCTTGGTGTAATGACAGTGTACACAGCACCCACATCCCCCAGCAGATATTGTACTCCCTGAAACCCATGATGACACTCTGCCATACCCACCATCACATATTGGCTTTGACTGCGATACAACCCATAGTATACCCCAACAGTGGTACTACAGGGATATGCATCTAATGCACATGCAACATGCCTAGCATGGTGTTGCAATGTTATGCCTCACCTATGGGCAGCAGCAATACTATCTGTACTACTGTGTGGCAATGGGTATTGTAACAGGAGTATGTGGCCTTGGAACGCTGTACCCTACAGATATAAGGACATGCACAACTACACACACATGCCAGAACACAATGGGTATTGCATGCCTATCAACCCATGTGTAAAATACTGTTGTGCTGGTACTGCAAGACTCATGTAGATGGCATGGGGGGGGGCTTAACAGGGTACATGTAATGTTCCATAAAGCAGCAGCCACAACTGACTATGGCAATGGGTGTTGCATTGGTTGTGAAGGCCCTCATGGAATTCCCAAGTACAGGTGTGCTAACACACAGACAATCCTATATTCAGTCATGCACATGTACACATGTGTCAGTACAGGGGTGCATCGCTGCAGGTGGTCATAGTTGTGCACCTAGCTATTGTCCAAGGGGAGATGGGTTGTGTAGGGATTGTGTGTACAGTGGTATCCTGCCACCTGCCAGGTGGCAGCAGGCAATCTATCGACAGACACTACTGTGGTGACCCTCAGGGTGATAATTACAAGCATCAGCCAATCTTCCAGGTGCCTCCTGCACATGGCCACTGAGTAGATCAAGTTGACATGTATGCAAGATGCATTACAACACATGGTTAGTGTCTGTGATGAAGACCTGTACCCAAGCATCTTCTGTTGACTGTGGTAGTGTAGTGAAGGTACCCATGGCACGTGCCAGTTCTTACACAGCTGGGCAGACATGTCAGTGTCAATTAAGCTTAGGTTGCCTGTACATATCCCATCTGGATACCTGCCATCTGCACATCTGTACAGGAACTGACAGTCATCAGCTTGGCAAGTAGCTATGCAGCAGCATGAGTGTGTTGCCAGATAGATGTCTGACAACAATATGTATGCCATAACTACATGTCAGAAGCCGTCACTAATGTGCTGTACAGACAGTAGTCTACAGTTACATTCCACATGATGGATCATTACCCAGTAAGGGGTATATACTGTGACACCGCTCACACACCAGGGATACAACAGGGAGACCTCAATGTCCAGCTATGCCCACAGGTGTGCCTGTTGTCAGTACTACATTTAGCACTCTGCTCTTGCCTGGGTTAGCACTGTCAACAGGAGTACTGCCACGATACACTACATGCCAGTGTGACAGCATGTACCCTGGGCTACTACACCTGTATGTAACACATTCACATGGATAACAGTGCTGTACTGGCCTCATATATGTCTGTATCCCACATATGACACTCACACCCCTAGCTACAGTAATGACAGCACATAGACACATGTATTGTACATGGCATTACATACACTTATTAAAGATTATCAGACTGGGTGGGGTGACCTGGTTACCAGGGCTAAGCCATGCTTAACAAGTATCTACATTGCTGCAATATAACAGGTGAGCTGATTTGTGCACTGATAAGTGAAGCCTACACTGTGTAAACGCCCGTACGTTTACCCATAGCTCAACACTGCTTAGCTTTGTGCAAACCCACGCAAACTCGCTTAAAGCTGCTCAAAACTGCCTTAACCACTCTGTGTCTGACAGCCCTTGTTCTGTCCAGCAACAAAATGAACAACCCTTGCAGGTCTTGAACCCAGGACCCTGAAGTCACAGTACTTAACCACTACGCCATGACCACTGTGAAGACAGCTGTTGTTTTACCAATATAGCTGTCAATACACATATTGAGTATTATTGAACAATTGTCTTTAGTTCCTGAATTGTGTAGTCCTTGTTATTAGTATGACTGTTGCATCACATATGTTGTTTAATCATAATATGCACATAGCAGATACATATGGTGAGATACATCTGGGAGGGTAAACACAACCATGAATTTACTCATGACAGGAATATGGTTGTATACATATAATATGTCTATATATGTCTACAGGTACATACACATGTATACTCATACATATGTCTGTATACACATCTGTATAGTGCTACAGATATATGGCCATGTGTACATCTCTTCGTATGTACATATATATATGTATGTATATATAGATATATGTATATAAAGATATACATAAAGATATACATATATGTATATATATATATATATATATAGATATATATCTATACAGATATATATGTATGCACATTCTATGTGTACAGATATTTCTAGTTATGTTGGTATATATGTAGATATCTATAACTATATGTGCATACATATTAATTCTGATATACCTACTACTATCAATATATATGCAGATATCCATACATATATGTGCATATGTATCCCTATCTGTATATGTGTAGACATATATTGCTCTGTATATGTATATATCTGGGTGCTGATATGTATATATATATATATATATATATATATATATATATATGTACATATACATATCCATCTATATATGTTAATATGTATATGTGTATATTAGATATCTGGATAATTATATATGCATATATTTTCACCATATGTCCTGAACATGGAGTGTAGCCCTACCTCAGCCCCTATAGTCCCAACTTCATAGTGCAAGGGGATGTCAAGAGTGTATAGCAGGTATATTTGTAGAGCATTGCTACTGTAATAGGGATTGTCTTCACAGACATGGTATGTGTGGGAGGTCACATCTGCTTTTAACATGTGCACCATTGGCTATTGACAGACATCCTAAGGACATCATAGTACAGTACTGCTGCTAGCATGTAATGCTCCTGTGGACTACAGCAGAGATATTGGCCAATATATGTGGACATGCTGACACACTCTGGACAGTCCAGAGGTATACACAGAACCACTTAGTGCAAGACATGTGGACCAAGCCTAACAATGTGGATGTTAACAGCCATGTAGATGGGTATAACACATAATGACTGGTATACATTTGCCCCCATAGGTTATGCATTCACACACCCCTGTCTGTCCTGGCACATAATAACTGTTGGTACATAGGTGCCTTGGCCACATACTACCCACTAGATATTGACATACATCTGTACAGCATCCCACTGCTCTGTATGACATAAATGACTGTTAAGGGAGTCCCGGCAGCAGTACATCTGGCAAGTATCTGGACATGACATCCCACTGGGTAAGTACACTAAGCTGCTAGGCATGTAGAAAAGCACTGTGCAGGCTACAAGCAGACTGGCTCAACACTGGCCTATATTTCCTATGGGGGTATGCACATGTACCTGCATATATAGCAGGCTCTACAGGCATGTCACAGCACAGAGTACAATACATCAGTGTGAAAGTGCATAAGCACAGCGAATGTGAATACAGCCACAGCCACGTATGGTAAGCTAGTGTAATATTACAGTATATGGACTATCTGTTCGACACCATCCTCATATGTGCCACTCACATACTAACCCTACATATACTGGGTCACTACACAGTGTGGTCTGATGCCTGTCTGTGGTATGGGACATGTGTGTTTATGGCCCTACAAACATGTAAGCCGATAGGGTAACATACAGTGGAGCAGCATGTAACATCAGATAGAACAGGACCAGGAACTATGATATCTAACACAGTCTGTACACAGACCACAGTACATATTGACAATACACACACTGTCAACATTCACCTTATGTACACAGACCTCAGTACTGTACACACAACCACATAATGTCCAGGTTATGTCATCAAATATAACCCCTACTTTACATAACATGTGTAGCAGTCTGTGGCTGGAGGCACATACACAGGACCAATACTGACATGTTACTGTGATAACCTCATACATTTACTGTTGTAACAGGGTTTGTTGCAACATATGTCCTATGAGGGATATGAAGTCAGTAACTCTCATGGCTGTCACCATTTACAGACTGTAATCCTCACACTACCTTCTGCGGTTCACAGATAGGTGCTCTGTGGGTAACACATGAAACAAAAGGCACCACACCTGTTCAGTCGGCAGATGACCCTACAGATGGTGTTTCCTCATAAACATAGCACTGACATGGCAGTTATTAAAACATGTAGGACAGCCATATCCACACACACCATGTTAAACCAGCATTACTCCAAATGCAGTATAGCAGCACTTACAGTTTGTAGTCAGGTCAGGCACATCCCCCTCCTGTGTGTTGCCCTGTTTCCACAGTGTATGTTGTTAGAGGTAAATCCCCAGTCCATCTGAGATGCTGTTTGCCAAACAATAAAACGAGTTCCTGCTCACAGTGAATGAAAAGGCCCAACACCAACATGATGTTCCTAGATATTGGAGTGTGTTTCAATGCAATTGGCAATGGGAATGTTATGTTACCACAGCTATTCCACATGCAATCAGCTAGAGAAGGGCTGCAATTCGTGCAGAGGCCATCAGCTGATCATGAGCATCACTTAAAATGCACATGCTGCTGCCTAAGCAAAGCAGGTGTAGCTCTCCACATCCACCAGAGAGGGAGTGAGAGAGGCAAACAGAGGCAAAGTAAAGTCAGGGAGGGGTGGAAGAGTAAAACTTAAGCATGTTTGTGTCACACACCTACCAGCACAGGGTATCAAAACCCATGACATTTATGTAGTGCTATCACAGTTCTATGCAGTTATTGGATGTGCCACATAAGGTACATGTTGAGGAGTCCTCAAAACGTATATGTGATGGTGAGTGACATCTGCAACAGGGATATGGTAGCTATACAGTAGGTGTAGTACACATGCCTGTCCACATGAACAGGTGCCAGTATCAACACAGCCACACTCTCACAGGGATGCACACACATTGACACACTTGGCAGGGCCAGGAATACAACTCATCACTAGTGAGATTGGCACAACACATTATTGTGCAGGTATCACATGCACCACAGGGGTCATACAGAGGTTACATTGACAAAGGGTATGTGGAGGTGTCTGATATTGGACAGTATGCTTCGGGTATGCCATTTGGGGTTGTAGTGAGTGTGAATGTGATCATACGCATCATACAACACACACACACACACACACACACACACACACACACACACACACACACACACACACACACACATGGTGCCAGTACTGACATGCATGGGTGCATTGCTTCATGGGTGTGTAGTGGTCGACTGTGCCAGACAGCTATACAAGGCTAGGTGATGGGTATACCTTGGCATCATCCCACATTACAATGGTCTGCATTGTGGCTCAGGGGTGTAGTTTCTGGATTTGCCCACACAGGGGGGGTATTGTATTCACCATCCAGTCACCTGGGTGACTATTGCATGTGGCCAACACTGTGCATTGCTTGCCATGTATGGGTTCCTTAGTCCATGACATGGTCAGTGTCTGGGAAGTGCACACCTCCCACATGCATGTACAGTGACATGTGGAACTGTATCGGGGGTGTCTGGCCCATGTTGTGTGCACAGATTATCATCAGATGTGCCAGTCCTGGTCTCATGTGGTGGTAACTGTTAATGGACAGCAGGTTTACCCTGCACCTACATTGATACATTGACAACATTCTGACTCAAAAAATACCTATACCAAGCTAAACCTGTCATCTACCATCAAATACGTAAAAAACTAAACTTTAACCCACTCACATTCATCTCATCCCTCAAAGAATGTAACTGGCATCCTCTAAAGTACCTCAGCCTTGATGACGCAGTTGAATTTTTTAATACTACCTTCCTGGGCATCCTTAATTACCATGCCTCCATAAGACTTTCCAGAATCAAAGCACAACCCTCCCCATGGCTACAGAAAACCACTAAGTCAGAAATGAAAAACAGGGATAAAGCCTGGAAGCACTGGCATAAAACCAAAATCCCCTCAACTAGAAAGAAATTCCTAGAACTACGCAATAGAGTCAAAAAGCTAATAAAACAGGACAAATTCCAATACTACCAGTCTGCCCTAGACTCCTCTCAACACAGCCCCAAACAATTCTGGTCCTCCATAAACTCCATCCTCCACCCAGGTAAAGTCAGTACCCCTCCTCGTAACATCCCTCATTCCTCAGAAAATATTGCTACCTCATTCAACACACACTTCACACAAACCATACTATCACTAGCTAAACAACACAACCCCCCTCCCCTCCAACACACACCTTCAACTAGTAATCTCCCCACTGCCTTCTCTTTTTCTCCTGTACCTACCTCCAACATAAAAAAAACTCTTAACTAAACTTAAGCCCACCAGATTAGCAGCAGACAACTTCCCAAGTGAATACCTACAAATCGCAGCTGATGCTCTGGCCTACCCAGTATCCATCTTGATTAACCGATCTCTGTCAGAAAGATACGTTCCTGTGGAAAGTATCACATATAATTCCCCTCCACAAAGGCGGACCCTCCACAGAACTAACCAATTACCACCCCATAGCTATTCTCTCCACTCTCCAAAATACTAGAGAGATGCATACACTCTCAGGTCTCAGACTACCTCCTTACTAACAACCTCCTTTCCAATACTCAGCATGGTTTCCGACCAAACCATAGCACTGCCTTACTCTCCTTTACTAACACTATCCTTCAGCATAAAAACAATGGCTATCTCTCCTCTGCTACTTTCCTAGACCTATCTAAAGCATTTGATATGGTCCCACACAAACAACTTATCTCTGTTCTCAATAACCTATCCTTCTCACAATCAGTCACCAACTGGTTTCAGAGTTACCTGTCTGACCACCAACAATCCGTTGTATGGCAGAATGACATATCTCCCCAACTACCTGTCTCCATAGGGTTCCCCAAGGATCCATCCTTGACCCCTACTCTTCCTGATTTCACCAATAATCTAACCTCTGCCACCAAACATGGCACACTCATACAATATGCAAATGACTCAACCATCTTCTGCTCAGCCCAGTCCCTACCCAAACTTCAAAAAGTCACACAAGAAGCCTTTTCCTCTGTTGAAACTTGGTTATCCGATGCCCAATTAATACTCAACCCAAACAAAACTAAACTACTCATCTTCCAACCCACCAAACATACTCAAAACAACTCTCACTTTAACATCACAGCAAAAGACAACACCACTATATACCCAACTGAACACACCAAATTGCTAGGAGTGGAAATAGACAATAACCTAAAATTTGACATTCACATATCCTTGACCATAAAAAAATTCTACAATAAACTAGGAGTGCTATACAGAAATAAGCAACTTCTCACCAAAGCAGCAAAGATTTCAATAGCAAATTCCCACCTTATCTCCACCCTACTTTATGCCTGTCCAATATATACCAACCTAAGGCAATGCAATTTAAACAAGCTAGAGACCTGCTACAATAAAATCGCCAAATTCGCCACAGGGTCATCCTACCATAGTCACCACTGTCTCTCACTTGCTGAACTGGGCTGGCTTGAACTCCCTCACCTCCTTCAATGGTATCAACTCTCACTTGCCCACAAACTAGTGAATCATCCACTAAATGTCCCATCCCTCCAGAATCGACTCCAACCCTATCGCACCACCAGACCACTAAGATCCAGCAACAAAAATCACTTGCAGATCACTAAAGCCAATAACTCTGCTGGTGGAGCAGTATTCTCTTGCACCATAGCCAAATTATGGAACTCCCTCCCACCCACAATTACCTCCATGCCATCATGCACCCACTTCAAAACTTTACTAAGAGTGCACCTAAAAACATGCTGGCTATGCCCTTGCAACTCCCACTCTAATATCACCCTCCCCATCCAACCACTACCTTTCTTTCCACTCCACTAACTACCTTGATTATAGCAAGCTCAGATGCTCATAAGCCAGTACTTATTATACAGCAGGAACTTCTTCTTGTAACATTTGTTAATGTCTGTTATGTATTTCACAGATAAAGATTCTAGCTGTCTACTGATGTACTATGTTCTTCATCTGTATATATGTTGTAAGTAATTGCAATGTAAATTGTTAATTGCTATGTAATCCAATGTAACTACTGTCTGTTTATTTTAACTGTGGAGCTTTTCTCCCCGGGCCTCCGCTGAAAATGGACCTACGTCCAGTCGGTCACTCCCAGTCAACAAATATAAATAAATAAAAAATAAATACATGATAACAGCATTCCCTGGTGTCAGTGGAATCTGCCCATACAGGGCATGTTTTTCAGGCAAGGTATGTCCTTTGTGGGTCACATTTGATGGCATCACAGGTGTTGCAGGTGTCCAGTGGGGAGCATGGGGAAGGTGCACTGTTGGCATGTACGTGCCTATTGGACAGATGGACAGGGTACCATGCCCTCTGTAACCCACTGCAATTACACCATGGTTACTATCAGTGGGCAATATGCAGGGTACAACCAACATAATGACTGTTGCCTAGGCAAGTGTGTGTATGTATGAGACATAGGTTTAGAATGTTGTCTGGGTGATACTAGGGTTGCTAACTTTGCTTGCCTGGCCTTGATGTCACACGTAGGGGTATGGATTTGCACCCCAGCCTCTCAGCTATTTCCCATCTGTTATCCCTGTACAGTGGACATTGTGATATATACTATGGCCACCATATAAGAAATATGCAAAACCCACTCCACATTGAGTCCAGTACACACTCACAACCACCTCGACACAGCATATGACTTACAACACAGACACACACACACCTGTCATGTCTGGGATTAGAACTCCTACCTAACTAGTCCATTACACTACAGCACTAAGCAGTTCTAGGACGCCAAAGAGATTACTGGAGTACTCCTTCCCAAAGGTGTATTTCACAATGAATGACATCAGCAGATTGCCAAAGTAGGGCATTTGACTTGTAGTGAGTGTGGCTAGGCTAATATGCATTGCTCCCTACACAGATATAGAAACACACACAAAACATCCACAACTGCCATGTGTGGGAATAGAACCCCTACCAGAGTTCTATATCACACTACAGCATGAAGCTGTTATAGGACACACCACAGGGTTTACTGGCATACTTCTTCCCCAAAGGTGTATTTCACAATGAATGACATCAGCAGGATTGCCAAAGTAGGGCATTTGAATTGTAGTGAGTGTGGCTAGGCTAAAATGCTTTTCTCCCTACACAGTCATAGAAACACACACAAAACATCCACAACTGCCATGTGTGGGAAAAGAACCTCTACCAGAGTTCTATAGCACACTACAGTGTGAAGCTGTTATAGGACACACCACAGAAATTACTAGAGTACTCCTTTCCCCAAAGGTGTATATTTCACAATGAATAACATCAGCAGAGTTGCCAAAGTAGGGCATTTGAATTGTAGTGAGTGTGGCTAGGTTAAATGCATTGTTCCCTACACAGACATAGAAACACGCACAAAACATCCATAACTGCTATGTGTAGGGATAGAACCCCTACCAGAGTTCTAGACCACACTACAGCATGAAGCTCTTAAAGGATGCATCACAGGGATTACTGGAGTATTCCTTCCCCAAAGGTGTATTTCACAGTGAATGACATATTCAGGATTGCCAGTGTAGGGCATTTGAACTGTAGTGTGTTTAACTAGTATAAAATGCATTGCTCCATACATAGGCAGAGGCACACACACACACACACACACACACACACACACACACACACACACACACACACACACACAGTTGCCATGTCTGGGTTTAGAACTCCTACCTAATTAGTTTATCACACTGCAGCAGTACACAGTTATAGGACATGCCATGGAGATTACTGGGCTACAATTTTCTGAAAGGTGTATTTTGCAGTGTATGACATCAGCAGCCTTGCCAAAGTAGGGCATTTGAATTGAAGTGAGTGTGACTAGCCTAAACAGCATTGCTCTTTACACAGATGGAGACACACACATGCACAGTTGCCATGACTGGGATTATAACTCTGACCTAACTAGTTTATCACACTATAGCAGTACGCTGTTATAGGATGTGCCATGCAGTTTACTGGGTTACAACTTTCCGAAAGGTGTATTTCACAGTGTATTACATCAGCAGCCTTGCCAAAGTAGGGCATTTGAATTGTAATGAGTGTGACTAGCCTCAAAAGCATTGCTCTCTACACAGACACACACACAGTTGCCATGTCTGGGATTAGAACTCCTACATAATTAGTTTATCACACTATAGCAGTATGCAGTTATAGGACACGCCACGGAGATTATTAGGCTGCAATTTTCCAAGAGGTGTATTTCACAGTGTATGACATCAGCAGCCTTGCCAAAGTAGGGCATTTGAATTGTAGTGAGCGTGACTAACCTAAAAAGCTTTGCTCTCTACACACACACACACACACACACACACACACACACACACACACACACACACACACACACACACACACACAGTTACCATGCCAAGGATTAGAACTTCTACCTAACTAGTTTATCACACTACAGCATTATGCAGTTATAGGAAGCGCCACAGAGATTACAGGCCTACACATTTCACAAGGGTGTATTTCAAAGTGGATGACCTCAGCAGACTTGTCATAGTAGGGCTATGGGGAGGGCAGTGTGTGTGCATGGGCCATAACCCATTCATCTAGAGGTTGACACACCACATGCGGGCACACGCAGGGTTATATTCCAGAGGTGTGTGTATACAGCTGCTAGATGACTACTTCCTTGTACAGTCATGTTGCACAGCTAGCACTTGCACCACATAGTCTGTAATGCTGACAGATACCAGTGGCTAAGGTCTTCAGTGAGTGACATCTGAACCTCATGTGGTTGTAGCCATTTGGCTGTGTGCTGGGTGGGACAGGCCTCATAATGGATGGCCTCTTGTGACAATCACTCTCTGACACATATCTATGTACGTCTACATTTGGCTTATTATAGTGTGTTGTCCTTGGATATATGCCTGTATTCCTATCCAGTGTGTGTGCAAAGCATGAGTGGTGCATACGGAGGAGTGTCTGCACTAACATCTGCAACTGCCAGATATGTCTGGTCCACTGTTGTTTGCAGACATGGCCTTCATTTGTTTAGTGTGTGAGCATGCCCAGTATGACCTTTCAGTATGTTGTTGACTGACATTGCCTTCATTTGTCTAAGTGTGTGAGCATGCCCAGTATGCCCTTCTGTATTGAATGTGTGGATCGATTCCAGGTATTTTGTACTGCAGTGCAGACCTTTGTCTTGTACACCTACAGGTAGCATACTGTTTCTGCAGGATATCCGTTGATCATTTGGCAATATGGGGACAAACTGTTCAAGGGATAGTGTGTACTATAGCTGATTGTGTCTGTGCTGCTTCAGCTGTATGTACTGCTGTTAGCAGAGATATTCAGACATGTGTACTGTTATTCACAGTGATGTTTTCTGTCCTCATGAACTGTCAAGTGGACATTCTTGCTCACAGTGATGACTTGGGGGACAAGGGTGACTGCAGCTGTGTCTGGTATTGTGGGAAGACACCTACATATTCATGGTAAGTTATGCCATTCTGGAGGGGGAGCTGCAGACACTTGGTGCTGGGTTTGTGTATCCAGTTCAGCACATTGGTAAAGTGCTGGCAGAGGATCCCATACTTGTCTGCCCATCAACATGGCAGTATGGGCTTATCTTGCTGTGGCAATGCCTCACAGCTGTACAGATTTGCACAGGTTAGCCAGAGGCAGGGGCCATGGGTCATGACTTTTAACCTGTTGTGGTGTACGGGCAGGTGTGTAGCCACCCATTTATGTGTTTGCAGCCAGGGATAGTGTGTGCACACAGCTTGGTGTCAGACCCTGCACATTCCATGCTGTCCATGCTCCCACACCCCCTCTGTTATTCTAACCTCTTCCATACATTATGCATACATTCTCTGATACTTTCCCTAAGGGAATCACCCCATCACTGGTATGTGTTAATGTTGGTCCACAGTTCATGCAGTGGGACTTGGTGGACATGTTACTGTGGTTTGTCCACATGGCCTTGCATATGGCTTATGTGGAGTGTGTTATGTTGTTATTTGGGTGTCCATGACATAAAATGCATTGGCAGTACATGTGAGACACAAGTCTTTGACAGAAGCCTATGGGGCATTAGGTGTTGCTGCAGGCCAGATGTGGCAGGCCATTGCACTCTGTCAGTCCTACAGTCCCAGGCCACCATACAGTATATTCCTCTGGGGTGACAGGGTAAGTGTTATAGGTGTTCATGCCAATACCTTCTATCACTCTTGATCAGGTGGTGTGGATGCTGGCAGGGTGCTACCTACAGCTAGGGACACACCTGCATGGGACACCTGCACTGCATGCTACAGTCTTCTGCTATTGCCATATACAGATGGGGTCTTACTGTACCCATTCCCCTCATCAGGGTTATTACCAGATAGGTGCCTGTGGGTGGTGTTTGCACGGCTGGGTGCATGTGTGCTATGGACACTACTTGCATATGACACACAGATATGCATGGGGCATTCCAGTTATGCTGGCATGTAGAGCTATATCAGCTGATTCCCAATACATCAGTCCTACCTCCTTTGTGATCTGCAGGTGTTCAGGCAGACATCACCAGTATCCCCCAATACAAATCCAGTTACTGTGATGCATAGCTATATGTACAAATCCAAGGGTGTCTCCATTTCACAGTGACACAATATATATTGTATGTCTGGGGTACTTTCCCCTGTGTACTGCTTGTATATCTAGCCCAATAGCCATGCCATGTCAGTCTTTCAGATGGTGACACATATTACCACCATACATTTACAATGGCTTACTGCTAGCATGTGGTATACTGGTAGGGATTGTCTTTGGCACTGCAGTTGTGAAGGCTTGTCCTTGTCATCAGCAGTAGTGGGCAATGGCCACCAGGTGTTACCTCATCATGCATACATGCATACTGACCACTCTCACACATTATGAAACACACACCATCCTAACACACACAGACCTGCATATTTTGCAAATGCTACGACCTATCCTGCTACCTTGGCCACCTCTGGGCATCTGTGCTCCACTCGTATTATACCTACTCATACATGTTGCTACATTTCTACACAGGATTGTGGGGGGGGGGGCACAGCTGAGTGTCACTACATTTCTACACTGGATTAGGGAATGGGGCAGACCTGTCTGTTTCCACATGTCTACATAGGAGTGGGGTAGGGGGCACACCTGACTGTTACTACATTTCTACATAGGATTGTGGGGGGACACACCTGACTGTTTCTACATTTCTACACCAGATTGGGGGGGCACACCTGACTGTTACTACGTCAACATGGGAGTGTGGCGGGGCACACCTGACTGTTACTACATTTCTACATAGGGTTGTGGGGGGACACACCTGACTATTTTTACATTTCTACACAGGAATGGGGGGCACACCTGACTGTTGCTACATTTCTACACAGGACTGGGAGGGGACACAGCTGACTGTTTCTACATTTCAACAGATGATAGGGGGGCACACCTTACTGTTTCTACATGTCTACATAGGATGGGGGCGCACCTGGCACTTGCATACATTTGCTATGACTGTACTAGTATGTCAGGTACTCCATTTCATTCTGTATTCTAACCTATCATACTGACTAGAGGCATATCAGTGTACTACAGGTCTTAGAGTTGGTTGCTCTACATATTAGTGTCTGACTTCCTACCCTTCAGAACTAACATCCTACTGCCTGACCTACTATAGTCTGTCTGTGTAGGCCTGGGGGGGAGGTTACCCATAGGCATCATTCAGAGGCCATAGCACAGGCTCTGTTTGTGTTTGTCTACACCTGTCCTGCTGGCTGAGAATGTTGTTGGGTATGTGAACCTCCCTGACTAGCATGTGTGAGTCATATGGACACACTTGTCACCCAGCACATTTCCTGCAGTGGGTTTTGTCACCCTGTATAGTACTGGTGACTATAGTGACAACAGTATGTGTTACAAATGTCATGGTACCACTATTGGTGTCTACTATCTGCTGCCATAACATTCAGCCACCCAATTCCCTTGCATGCTCACATCCATACCATAGATACAGGTAATGACACATTCTACTGCATTTGGCAATTGGTAGGTTGATTGACTTACCTTGTGGGTGTGCCAGTTTTGAGGATGGTGCTGGAGGGTTGCCTATGTCGGATGCACATAGTACACTACCTATACATGGTTGAGCACAGGTAGTGTCATGTTTGGCATCCCTTTTACTGCATGTGCAAGTCAGAGAGAGGTGTCATTCCCTGGGTCCCTACTGTGTCAGTGTATGTGCTATGCATTGCCTCTTTGCTAAGGCCAGGGCATACTGGGCATGCCTCCATCTGCCTACTGGGGCAGGCTCAGGTTGTTCCTCCTCCGAGTCACTCTGTGCCTGTGCAGGCCTTGGCATTGATCGGGGGCTGTGTGGCCCTGCCCCGTGCTGTTCCTGCTGCACCTGTTTCCGCAGGATCATATTGTGTAGCATGGTACATACCATAACAATTTGAGTACATGTAGCTGGTGAGTACTGCAAGGCTCCACTGGATGTGTCCAGGTACAGAAACCGTGACTTGAGCATCCCAAACACATGCTCTTTTATAAGTCTGGTCTGTGCATGTGCCTCATTATGGCATTCTTGTTCAGGTGTGTATGCATTTCTGAGGGGTGTCATCAGCCATGGCTCCAGTGTGTAACCAGCATCCCCCACTAGGTGACCGTAGGGGATGTCCCCATTGGCAAATCTCTGGCACAGCTACGTCAGATGCCAGATGTGGGAATCATGATAACTTCCAGGGAAGCCAGCACACACATTCATTATAATGCCCTGGGCATTGCACACGACCTGGCAGTTGATGGAGGGGAGGCCCCTGTAGTTGATGTAGGCCCTACCCTGATCACCAGGTGGTGCTTTGATGTGTATGTGCGTGCAGTCTATAGCACTCACTACCTCACATTATTCTGCTGTTTGGTGGAAGAGACACATATTGCTGGCCAACACCTCATGGGTGTTGAGGAAATATACGTGCTCACTGGCATGTGCTGACATGGCATCCAGGAACTGGTGGAATACTCTGGATGCTGATGCCTGTGAGATCCCCATGATATCCCCAATTGAGCTTTGGGAGGTACCTGTGGCTAGTATTCCTAGCCTTACACATACCTTGGTACTCACTGGGATGGGTTCCCCTTGGTCAGTTCAGTCTGTCAGGTGTGGCCGGCACAGTTCAACAATTTGCTGTAGGAGGTCCATGTCCACTCTATAGCACTTCACTTTCTCCAGCTCATGTAGCCCCTGGTAGGTTACCCTGGGTCTGTAAACTCTTCTCCATCTCCTCACTGTGGGTTGATCGGCAGCATTCACATCCTCACTGCCCACAGCCTCTTGCACATGTTGTTGTATGATGCCTGCTGCAGCCCCTATCATTTTGTAGTTTTGTTTGTTAAAAGTTCCCCGCTTGTATACACCAGTGGTTTAGAGTATGGGAAAAACCAGAGGGGAAAGTGTTTGCATACTTTATAGTAGTGTTCTGGGCTGGGCTGCTCTGCTGCCTGTGTAATTGGCTGATTCTGATACATTTCACCTGCCAGCTATGCTATTTCTCCTTGATTAACTTCCTACTACTGTTTTCCCTTCCCATTGCCTTCCTGTTTAAGCCCAGGGGTGCACCGCGCAAACACAGTGCCCAAATGTGCACAGAGCTGCTACTTCCTGGTTTACTTTTTTTTTCTTTAAAACCCAGTGTGCGGCACGCAAATCCGCTTAGGCAATGTAAAGAGTGCTAGGCAGACACAGACACACAGCCTTGTCTAGCTGTGCTAAGCTAGGAGCAAACCTGAGCCACAGGGCTTCAATCTGCTTACAGTATGCCTGACACACACATCCTATGATGTCAGCTAACTCCTAGGCTTGCACCAAGCTATTCCTGCTCTTACACTATTGGGAGCTGACTAGCATGCTGGGGAAATCTGGGATTCACTATCATTCCCCTCATTTTCATAGGATTGCCTGCTAGTGCATAGTTACATGTCTCACACTGACCCTCACCCCTTTGCAACCACTACTTACTGGCCCTTTTGTCTTCTGCCTGCCATTGACTTTAATGGCAGAATAGTGATTTTAGTTAGAATGCTTATTTTAGGTTTATATTCTTATTTTCCCTCCGATCCGGTTTGCACGCTGGTGCCCCACACTTAAACGGCCAAGATTAGCTAATAAAAAATAAAAGTTATTTTTTTTTTATTTTCTAAACTGTTTACAATGACAATGGCCTTATACTTGGCCATTGGAATGCTTCCTGAATGATATGCACCCTTTATTTGGAGCTGTCACGGCTCCATTTTGGAATTTGCAGAAATGTACTCGGTTACTAATGAAGTGCATTTCTACAGATTACACTAGTCCTGCACGGCTGGTTTCCAGCTTCCTGGATTGCAAATTCACCTCATTTGCATGGAGTTATCCTGCAAATGGGGTAATTTGCTTACAGGGGCTGAGTCTGTGCAGGACTAGTACAGGAGCACTCGTGCACGCCCCTACAGGCTATTCCTGGATTGCATGGCAGACATATTGCCTGCTAGAGCTCCTGCACTAATCCTGCATGCCATGCAAGGCTTGCAGAATCCAGGGGAATAGTGTAATATTTATCTGGTAATGATTTGAAAACGTCATTAAGTGTCAGTGTCAGTGGTGCAGCAGGTAGCACACTTGCTTTTGGTGTAGAAGACTGTGGATTCTATTTCCACACGAGGTAGATTGATTGCTGACATTGCAGTACAAGCACAAAGGGGTTGCTGTACTCCTGAGTGTGCCATCCTTCAGATGATATGTTAAACAGTGGCCACTTCTGCTTACGTTGCTGGTAGCTCAGGTGGATATAAAAGATCCAACAGCATCGATCGAAATGAGTAGGGGAAGTTCCCTGATGCCCTGGCCAAATATACCCCAGTAGCATAAATACCATCTCAGGGCCCCCCCCCCAAAAAAAGAGGCTAATAGCCTAGTGGGACAAACTTGTACAGCAAAAGATAAATAAAGAAATCAAGTATTCATATAGTAGGAATAAATGTGGCAAAGGTTGATTCCAGTATGAGAGAATTTGTCTTTTTGGTCACATCTGAGGCCAAGGAAAATAACATATGCTGCTTGGGTAATTCTCTGCAACAAGATAAAATAAATACAGATCATGTAACTGAAAGCTAGAGATATTCCTAAGATTGCTGATGCTCCTTCTCACATTATTAGTCTCCAGGAATAAATTGACTGAGCATTTCTACCAGATGTGTTTCAAGCATCCTCCTTAACTGCAGGTGTTCCAACGATTATTCGGAGGGACTAATAACTAAGCTTCTGTAGAAGGAATAAAAGTATGCCCACAGAATTGCATTTAGATGACATCCATTGAAGGGGATCTTAAACTAAATGCATACAAATGTCACATGTTTAGTAAGTGATGTTAAGATTCCTTGTGCATTGTGAAATTCAGCTGACAGACCTGATGTTAGCTATATGCCAAGTTATGCCTGATAAGATTAATAGGTTTTGATAGTAGGCCTTTTTCTTCTAATTCCAGCATTTTTAGACTTCTTGGAAAACAAATCTTTCAGTGATTTAAATCTAGCCTTAATGGATGTAATTTGCAGCAAAATTACTTGGGCGTGAACATACATTCTTGACATGGCTGTAGTATGTCAAGCTGAAGGGAAAAATGATAATCTGAGAATGCCAGGATGAAAGAAAAGCAATTGTGATAATACCAGGCTGAATGAAACAGAATGATTGTTTTCTTCTTCCTGTTTTTCTGAATGTCAATCAATAGGAAATGTATGTGAAGTTTATGAAGGGTGACCTGCTGGCACTATTTACTAATATAACTAACCGGAATGTAAGACCAGTGGAATGTAATGGCTGGGTGCAAAGGCTTATATTAAGATAAGACTGGGATTCATGATTCAAGGAAAGCACATGCTCTTATGTTTTCACAAATCTTGGTGGTTGTCCTGATGAGTAAAATAATTGGTTCTATGACATGTCTTTCACAGCAAATGGATGATAATGTAACATGCAATGCTATGAGATGTTGAGGCTTGCCTTATCTAAGTGAGATTGTCTGTGACTCTTTACTATTTATTCAATATCAGTATTCCTGTAGTAAGCTAGGCGGGGGGTCTATATGATGTGATCAAAAAATCTCTTCTTCGAACACATAATAATCAACACGTATACAGCGAACACTGTAAACCGCGAACGGCCACGTCCTCACATTTTTCGGGAATTGCCCTTTTCTTCAATGTAGAGTGATCTCTGAGTTGGTATATTTAGTTAGGGGGGTGTGAGGGGCACAGCCTCCACATCAGGGGGTGTTGGGGCAAAGCCCCCCACTTAATTAGTGTTTTAAAGTTTGTTTTTTATTTTACATCCACGTAAATTTTTTTCCTGAGGAAGAAATTCAAGGACGTGGCTGTTTGTGGTTTACAGCATTTGCTGTATAAATGTTAATTATGTGTTTGAAGAAGAGATTCCTCAATCACATAATATAGACCCATCCAGGGATCTTAAATATCTAAAGCATAGGATTTTCTGTATGTATTGTATCTATGCTTATTATTTTTTCTTGGGTGCACCAAACAATCTTTATTTTAATCTGTGCTTGTGTTAATTTCTTTATTAATTAAATAACTTTCATTTATTTACCTTTAAGCTCTTGGAGGTTGGTATTTCTTTGTTCACAAGAATATTTACTCACTGTTATACATCTGAGAAGGGGGTAGCCATTATTTACACTGTTGAACTGCACACTGTATGGCACATATCTTTCCATGAAAATGCTTAGGCCATTTCCCACTGAAAGCGATATTAACTGATTCATTTCATATTTGGCTTGACAGAACAATCAGTAATTAGGACTCTGTTGCTTTTTCTGGAGCAGTGTTGGTGCTACCAGATCAGGAGGAAAGTTGTGGGGATTCTACCAGCCTTCAATGGGAAGTGTGTGTGTGTGTTTGTATGTGTGTGTGTGTGTGTGTGTGTGTGTGTGTGTGTGTGTGTGTGTGTGTGTGTGTGTGTGTGTGTGTGTGTGTGTGTGTGTGTGTGTGTGAAAATAATACTTGTACAAAACAGTTATCATAGATAAATAAGCACTAAAAGGCACTGGTTTGCAGAGAGAGGGATAGTGGTATAAGGCTCAGTTCTGTAAGTGACCTTTGTGTAGTCCAGTCTGGGTGAGGAGGTTAAAATCCTATACCCAGGACAGTAGTGTATATTTATTTTATGCTTTGTGATCCAGATTGTACTTTGTTAAGTAGTTACTGAAACACATTTCTGAGAACTTGTTTGCTGCTACTTCCCCCTTGGAAGCAGTGGTTACAATTCACCTCCATATATGATGCCAGGTACTGCATAGCCTTCGCATTTGGCTGCAAGTGGTTGGATTCAATTCAAACCCTATCACTGGATTTTGTGGACTTGCATTTAAGAGTCTCAAAATTCCAAAAGGGCACTGAGCAAAAAGTCCACAGTAAGGCATGCTATCACATAAATTGTTTAAACAAGTACATATAAATATATGTATCTGCAACTAAAAGAGAGTTGTATTTATTTAATTATTTATTTACTTACTTGCTTACCTACGTTTGTTAACTGTGAATGTCCAGATGGGTGAAGTCACATTTCGGGTGAGTTACAGGGAGAAAACTCCAAGACAACACTACCAATAAAATAGAAAGTTACACAACACACTATACATTTAAATAATATACAAGACATAATTAAATTAATGTATATAGCATAGTACTAATCATAGTAACATAATAAAATTAAGGTATTTTTCTGAACTTTCGCAGTCAAGATTCAGTAAGCTTCCTTGCATGGGATGCATTTCTGGATTCAAAATTACTCACCCTAAAACAAGATATTGCACTAAGCTTTCTAACCTTATTAAAATTTGAGTACATCAGTGCATATTGCCAAGAATATAAGTACTTTGGAATCCAGTGTTCAGTATTAAGCATTGTACTGGCTCAGTAGGCTTAGTGATAAATTACTTTATAGCAACATTATCATGGTTCATAAGGACTCTGATTGCTCACTAGATTGCATATCTTAGCTCCTAACAAACTGATGAATACATCACTCTATCTCGTTCTCAGGCTAAATGACAACAACGGCACAAACCTGTTCTATTATTTCACTGTATCCTTCCCACATCTGGACTTTTACATCAGATGTAATCAAAGTACCAACATTATTTTCTTTTCTTTTACTTCATCATCTTTCAAAATTCTTGCAAGTCTTTAAAATCCTTTAAAACTCCATCATGAAAAAAATCAGATGTTATATCCTGGAAAGAAAAAAACAAGCATCTTTACCAGTTTAAAAACTTTAATGTATGATCCAGACTCCATTGAAGAACACACTGAAAAAGTGATAAACTGGTTAGTGTGGGATGCAAAAAAAGCATATATATATATATATATATATATATATATATATATATATATATATATATATATATATATCCCTGCCAGACTGTTTTCTGTAAAATGCATTCACCCAATAGCATATTCCTGTACTGAATGAAATAATAAGGAATTCTCTAGTACTGAAAGAAAAAGTGGTGCATGTAACTACTGTACAAATACTTTAGCATGTAAGACAATCTGCTAGCTATTGGTAAGATCCCATTCCAGTAATTCCTAATGGTGTCAGTTGTCAGATCTAATGCCTCATATTTCCAGGATCTGTTTGTCTTTGATCCCGCAAGCAAGTCTCAGAATAGGTTTACAGACTTATGCACTACTGTAAGACAGTTCTGGTCTGTGGAGAGCAGATGTATCTGACAAAAGATGGCGTAACCAATGGCAAAAGGAAGAGAATGCATTGGTAGTATTAGGGATACTAGATTAATGGACTAGTTTAGATCAGCAGTTATAGTTACTGAAGAGCTTCACTTAGGCAAAATCTTCACTACAAATACATTGCAAATAGGGCTGCCTGTTCCTTTGTGTAGTAATGTTTTGACTTTCAATGCTGAAAATCCATGTAAAACAACAACCTCAGGTCTAGAACTAAAAGTCATTGTGAAGTAAGAAAAATGTTTGCAGAAAAAGACACTGTGATCTGTCAAGTAAACCCAACAAAATGTGTCTGGTCATTGCTTGAGCATGACAGATTTGTTGAGTTTCCTTCCCATATGCAGATTTGCTTTTAATTTAACAAAGTCTAGTACTAGAATTCTAATTTCACACCACAACCTAGGTATTCTCAAAGATTTCAGTATTACCCAAATGCTAAAAGAATGCTTATCATTTCTTACTTTTTTCCTGTTATATTACCAGGAATGGCAATATAAGAAGATACTAATGAAAGCAGCTCCTGTTCAGATTTAAAGTTGTGCGTCATCTCTGGTATCTATTTTTTCTAAATAGAATAGTTGACAGCTACTCAGTGTTTTCAGTTAATAATTTGGCTAATCCCTTTCTAAGATAATTTTCTTCACCTAAATGTTTTCAGATTTAATTTGTGAAATGCAATCAGGGAGATAATGAATTGTTCAAAATTTGATAAGAGGAAAATCCAACAAAAATGTGCTACAGATCTTTAAAGTAAGTTTCTGCATATAGCCATATGTAAGCTTAGGTAATGCTATTTTTAAACAGTATAGCTGACTTACAATTGAGAGATACAAGTCAAAAGCACTTCATAACCTGATCTCTTTATTCTGACAAAATCAACCTGCATGAAAGATTCAGGAAGGCCCTATTTATGACATATTTGCACAAGACAGAAGCTGTGAAAGGCAAGAAAAAGCAATGATAAACCACCAGTTTGGGTAATCAGTGGTGTACAAAGGTCACAGATGGCCCAGCTTCCTGGAGACCCTGCAGTTAATAATGTAAATTGATGTTTATATAACAAATAACATTTTCTTTCAATCAAAAAGGACAATACACATTATTTTAAAAGCAATTATATCTTTTATTTGCATGACTGTTAGCTGTTGAAACAGTTGTTTTATCTCTGACTGGATGTATGTTTATTCTTTCTCATTTATAAGAGTCATTCTCAAGGGAAAAATACACTTGGAATTTGCACCAACATGGTGAAATGTTGTGTAAACTTTCCTTCACATATTTTACAGTCTCAGTCTTCCAGCTGTTGGAAATGTACAATAAAGTGGGAGAAGATTTTTTTCTTATTCGATAGGAAACAATACAGTTTATTTACCATTCTGCAGAAAGTGTTGAGTATGTCTTCCTTTGTACAGTAACAGAAGTACTAGAATGTCTTTATCTGACATAATAATCAAACTTTTTTCAACCACCAAAATGAGAAGTATCCTTAGTACATTATGAGGAGCAATATGGTTTAATTTTCCGAGAAATATTATAATTATTGCTGGAAATAGCTTCTTTTCCTCCTTTGTAAGCAGTTATTCCCTGAAAATGTTCTAATCATTGATAAAGATAAATATGACTTATTTCCCCCTTTTCAATGAGTTATTTTCCCAGCACTGGTCTCTTAAAGAAACCCTGTCACATTAACATTTCTGTCTGATGGCGACTGATAACCTGCCCTGTGACAGTTCATCAGATTTTGCTCTGTCCTTCACACTTTAAAAGAGTTTGCTAATGTAGGCTATAGAATGTGGTAGTATGGCACATATATGCAGAACCTTGCACTATAGAATCTAATGCATACATTTCAACTTCTAGTCTCAAGAATTCTGGACAAAGACAAAAATATTGGGGGGAAGAGACAAAATCAGGGGCAATTTTTAATTATTAGTCTAATTCATTCAAATATTTAGTTGAACAACAGGTTCTGCTTCAATATTCAATTTCTGAACAGTAAGAAAAAGGAAACTCAAATGTCTGGCATTATTGGCTGACTGTAACCCTTGGTGGTTTAGCAGACAATCAAACATTTTATGATGGGCAGGTAAAAATAAATGCCAAAATAAATGTATGATTGCCTATGTAGTAAGTGATGGTTTAATAAAGATGCTTCTTGTTTAAAAAAAGGCAGGAATTGCATATTTGATGCATTATTGCTTAAATTCTATGATACATAGCAATATATATGAAATATAATGTTTGTTTTGTTAATATAGTTTGATTCCTTTTATATGAACTAATTTTGCCTCTGGCACAAGTGATAATGCAATAAAGGTGTTTGAAAAAAAATCAAGGACATTCTGCAAAATTCTGAAAAGTTAAGAGGTATGATCTAATTCCACACAATAAAGTATGTGAAAAAAAATGACAAAATTCTGGGAAATTAACACAGGAAAAATATTAGGCGGTCATAGGGTCTATGAACCTATGAACAATATAATGCCTAGCCATATACACGTTTAAGTAGTCACACTTAAACATTCCTGTCAATACAGTCGATATATTAAATGCAGTTAACACAGACAGTCGGTAACATTGCCTGTATTATCAAACTGCACATATTTATTAATGACACAAATTTGTGATTTCTGGTTTATAAGACTTTCCCTGCAACTTCTAAATAAGACTACTTCAATCATCATATTAAATGCAAGCATCCATTTATAGCAATCATTCTGACATCCATTTATAACAGTCATTTCAATTAAAAAAATGCTTTACAAAGTAGAAGAAATCTGTAGCCTTTGTATGTTTTCATTTGACAAGACTGAAACTGAACAGCAACTCATAGAAGGCCAAACGTAGAATATCAGTCCATAATGAAGACTGAAAATCCCTGGGGCTCACTTGGGGGAAGATTTGCCCCCTCACCACATAAAGGATTGCGATCAGGTCTCCAATCATAACCTGCTTATTATGTGTTCAAGACATGGATGCCATGTGAGAACATATGATTTAAGGTCATGATCACTGAAACAATCATAATTCTTTGTAGTGCATGGAGCTTTATTTGCTCCATGTACGACTAGTTACAGGGGAAAAAAATGCTAAGTGTTTTCCCAGTTTAGTAAATGCTGTCAAGAGAGGTAGTTTTATGTAGTCCATTACATTTTCAGTTACCTTATCATACCACTCAACTATCTAGACTTTTGCATGATGTCTAGTTTATTGCTTCATATTTTTGGTCTGTTCCTTAAAGAATTTGTGGTTTCCTGACAACCCCTGAGGATCAAAGTCTCTAAATAATGACATAGATTTGAGTGTCATAGCTCATATCCTTCAGAAAATGGATGCTAACATATCCTGCTACTCTAACAACTAGTTTGTTCGAGGAAGTTGGAGGCATGTTCCCAGTGCAGATAGCAATCATAAATAAATCTTTTGTTCTGCCATTGTCATTTTCTGGGCAGTTGTGTCTTTCTGCTTTTCCTGGTTAGGGGTCGCCACAGCGGAACTCCGGTCCGCTAATGATTGGTAGTTGATTTTTACATGCCGAGTTACCAGCCCTGACACACAATCTTCAATGAAGGTATGCCCATTCGTGCATGTCTTCATGCAGAAGACGCTCTAGCTGAGAAACGAACCGGACAGCGTCTTACTGTGAGGCGACAACGCTACCGCAGCACCACCACCGCGGGTGTCATTTGCTGGACAGTACTGGCAGATTTTATTGCCTGCACTAGACCTGACAACTTTAGTAGGGGGTGCTTAACAATTGTTAATGTTGGGTCAAGTGCCATTCTGGTGCTTAACTGGTTTGTCTTCTTCTGAATAGCAGAGCATAATTACCACACTCCATGTACTACATATATATTATAATAAAGTCAAATAAATCAAAGATCATACCAGTTATACACAAATTACTTTTTCTGCATGTGATATTTGCTCCCACTGCAGCTGATCAGCTGTATTTCATGATTGCAAACTTTTAAAGATTTGTCTGTATGCATAGGTCTGTCTGTTTAAAAACTGGTCACAGCGGAAGCTATGCTGTATTCAGCAATCACTTCCATGTGTAGCCCACATGCAAGCAGCAAAAATAATTAGAGACAAGAGGTGCAACAATGTAGCATTAGTGTCATAGTTTGTTTTGGCTCATGAGTTGATAATTGGATCAGGTTGCCAACAAACGCAAAGTACAAAGCAGAGGCATTATATAACTTTTTATCCAGATGGTCACTTAAAGCACCATCAACAGCTTAATCTAGTATAACACCACTTGGTAAGCATTTGAATTCCTCCCCCTCAAATATGATTGTGAAATAGATGAAAAGCTGACATCAAGGCCTGACACACTGCTGTTAAGGGAGAACATTCAACCATGCAAACTTGACACTCCTTCAGTGAAAAGGTCTAGATGCTTCAAAATAAAGAGACCAATCAGCAGATGGCCTATGTAGGAGATATTGATGGAAGTATTGCTGCTATACTTCCCCACAATGACTGTTAGAACCATAGCCACAAATGTGAACATGGTGAACATCCATTCACACAAGTATATGTTAAGACTAATCTATTGCGCCTGGCCATACCGGTGTAGTGGGAAATCTACAGACAATGACACCTAGCATATAAAAAGTCACTCCATTCTATCACCTCACTTACAGAGACCTAGTACAGTGTACCAACAGAGAATCATCTCTTGGAAAGGGGGAAGAATTAGTCCCATTACTTATCAGATTTTTAGAGTGTCTAAATAAATCATCTAGAGACAGGAAGCATAAGAGCCAGGGTTCACAGCCAAGAAACAAATACCTAATCCAGCTTTCTTAAAGAAAGGATTTGGGTAAAGTCAACTCAAATCACAGAGTTTTCTTGGTTGTATTATCAAACAGGATTTCATTAAGGAGAAAACCACTATAGAACTAGTCAAGCAGCAAGGAAAACACATCCAGGAATTACTGTCTTACAATATGTGGAAAGTTGAGACAGTGTTCAGTACATATGGGACACAAGCCAAAGCTAAAGATAATGCTGGTACACTGGCTTTCAAGAACTTTGACAATAAATGAGAACAAGAAACCTGGGCATTCATCTGCAGATAAAGCTTAACAGTTTTAAAGTCTCATCTTCCACATTAACTAAAACCTAGTACCACAGCTTATAGCTTTGTCACTGTTCCCAGCCTAATTAAAGTATTTACTCTCCTCAAGGGGGAAAGGAGCCAAGAGGTGAACATGTGTTTGTGTATGAGGATTAAAAATTACTATTAAAAGAGAGTCTTGCAACTGATATAGCTAGTGCAGGCTATGTGCAAAGACACAATGAAAAATACAAACTGTGTTCATACTCACTGAGGGATTAATGGTGGTGGCATGTGTGCATCAGGGTTCAGCTCCCAGCCCACTACTGTTTAAAATGGTGATGAACAACATTAGCAAAGAGGACAGAGGGGACAGATAATCAAAGCTGCTGTATGCAGACAATATCACATTCTAAGTAGACTCTGAACAGAAATAGTTTCATAGGTAGGTACTAGGCTATCGACCCAAGGGCCTATGTAAGCCTAGCCAACCAGGTTCCCTGGCTTACGCCACCCAAGAAAGTTATTTTCCTGTGCCACTGTCGAGCAGAGACACAGAAGTGATCCCCAGGGTGTATTTCCTATTTCCCATCCACTCATCAAGATTTTTCTTGAAGAGTTCTAATGAAGAACTTTGCTTAACATAGATGGGTAGCCTGTTCCAGAGTATGGGAAGTCTCTGGGAGAGGAATCTATCCCTCCAGCATGTCCTGTTTACTGTAGTGACAAGATTTAGGTCCCTAGAACATGTAGCTTGGAGGGATTGGGATTTCTTTAGGTGTAGCATGTCCACCAGCTCTGGGTTTGACATAGCTTTATATGTTAGGCAGAGATCACCTCGGAGTAGGCGATATGCTATGGAGTAAAGCTGGGTTTTTTTGAGGCGGTCAGTGTAGGGCATTTGTTTGAGGCCAGTAATCTTCTTTTTGAGGTACTTCTGTGGCCTTTCCAGCTGCTGCAGATGTCTTGTGAGGTACATTCCAAAAGGGGTGTTGTACTCTATAATGGGTCTAATGAGTGTCAAGTAGAGGGGAACAATTACCTCTTTTTTTCCTGGATGAGAACCCTTTTATGATGAGGTGTGCCATGTAGAAGGACTTCCTGACTACTGTGGTGATGTGACTATCAAAGGAGAGACTACTGTCCACCTGGGTCCCAAAGTTTCTTATCACACATTCAGTGTTATATAGATTGCTGCCTATGTGGTAGTTCATGGGTACAGAGTTTTTGCCAAAGGGGATGACACTGCACTTTTTGGCATTGAGATTGAGGCCATGGCTCTGACACCAGGCATCTGTCTCAGAGAGGCCCTTCTGTGGGATGTCCACATCATTTGGGGACATGACTATGGCTCCTAGTTTGCAGTCATCTGCAAACTTCATTAGCCATAGGCCTTCTGTGTTAGCCTGTACTTCAGACAAGTAGATAGTAAACAGGAGAGGTCCCAGCACGGAACCCTGTAGTACTCCACTTGTCACTGCTTTGAGGTCAGATTTGGAGTCTGCAATTTTTACAGTGTGGGTTCTGTCAGTGAGTCAGTTGGAAACCCATCTTGTGACGTAGGGATTTATACCTAGTTTAGTGAGTTTAGCTATAATTCCAGAATGGGAGATGGTGTTGAAAGCCTTGACGAGGTCAAGATAGGCTGTGTGAACCACCTTACCCTCATCTACGGCTTTGGTGACTACCTCAAAGACATCGATCAGGTTCAGGAGGCATGATCTGCCTTTCACAAACTCAAACTGGGTGGGATCCAGAGTTTGGAGGTTACCAATGTCTTTGTTTATGAGTTCCATGATGATACAGTCCTTGGCCTTGCATACCAGGCTTGTTAGGCTAACAGGTTGATAGTTCCCGGGATCAGTGGTGGCTCCCCCTTTGTGGAGTGGGATAACTGTTGCTGTGTGTCATTTAGTGGGCACAAAGCCTGATGCGAGGCTATTATTGAACATGGTGCTTAAGTGAGAAACCAGCTCATTCTGAAGTTCATGTGAAATGCAGCCTGGGATGTTATCTGGTCCCATGGATGCTGTGTTTTTGACTTTAGAGAGTGCAGCTTTTACCTGTGTAGTTGTGCTTACAGGGACTCTGCATTCGTCTTGTATAGATATGGGCCCTTTATGGGGTGAGGGGGGGGGGGTAAAGTTAGCACTGAACCTATCTGCCAGGATGTTGGCAATATCAGTTGGTTCTGTAATTTTCGTGCCATTGTGCTGTAACTCAGAGCAGATCTGGGTGTTGCCATCGAGATTCTTGACATAGCTATAGAATGCTTTGTGGTTGTCCTTAGGATTAGTGGCAATTATGTTTTCGTAGCTAGCTTTGGAAGATCTTATAAGGGATCTCAGCTTCTTTCTGAGGCTGAGCAGGGAGCTCCTCCACTCATGGGATTTTACTCTCTTTTGCAACAGTTTCTTCCTTCTGTTGTACATTTTGTTTATGGCAGGGGACCACCAGATTGGCTTCCTTTTTTTGGAGGATAGCGTCTTGGTTCTGTTTGGGATAGCATGATCCATGCACTCATGTAAATGCTTATAGAGTACATTTGTGTAGGATTCAGCAGTTGTAACTGTATTGTCCATCTGCATGGGTGTCATGAAGTTCATCACTTCTGTCTTAAGAAGCATGAAGTTGGCTTTGGAGCCCGTGGTTTCCTTAATGGGGGGGGGGGTGGGGGCAGGATGTGGATATCAAGGGTGATTAGCTTATGGTCAGATCGGACCAACAAGGATTTGACTTCAGGTGTGGAACACCAGTCACTCATGTTGGTAATGACTAGGTCTAGGATATTGTTGCCCCTGGTGGGGGTGTGGATAAGTTGATCCAGGGCATTGGAGTTTATGAATTCCAGAAAGCGTTGAGCTAAGGGGTTGGTACACGAGTAGTTTTCCCAGTTAATGGTGGGGTTGTTGAAGTCGCCCATTATTAGGGTGTTTGGTTGAACCCTAATATTTTTCAGTACATCAAGAAAAGAGGAGTGGGAATCCTGGAGCATGGTGGGGGATCTGTAGCAAGCTACAATTTGGATTGCAGTTTTGCCCAGAGTTAGTTGCACTTGGATAACCTTGGATGCATTATGCTGAGCAACTAGCCTGGAGGTGTGGATATCCTTAATGAATATGGGCACACCTCCACCGTTGGTGTTTTGGTCCAGGTTACATGGCCAAAAAGTGTGGTATGAATTATAGCCTGATAGTGCAGGGCTGCTCTTTGGAGCCTTGAACCAGGTCTCAGTCACTGCACAGATATCAATGTCCTCCATTTTAAGGAGTGCCTCGAGTGAGAGCATTTTGAGATTTAGACTTCTAGCATTGAGTAGCATTACTCTCAGTTTTTGCTTGCCTGTTCCTGTTATAGTAGTGAATTTGTTATTTGAACCTTGCCTAAAAAAGGCACTATAGAGGCAGCAAGAGCCTTAGCCAGTATCTGGAATCCCAGGGGTGACAGGTGCAGACCATCTGTGGCAAAGCATCGTGGTCTATCGACAATGTCATCCCAAGCAGACAGATACTGGATCCCCTTGGAATGACACCAGAAGCTTAGCCAATTGTTGAAGTCAATCATTTTGTCCTTGTACTGTGTTATCATTCTGGACAATGGCAGAATGTTACTCAGGGCTAGGGTCATACCTGCCTGGGCTACAAGACTAGAGAGCTCTTCAATGTCTCTTTTCATGTAGTCCAGGGAGGTACGTCTCAGGTCATTCACACCAACATGGGCAATGACAGAGTCATATTTGTATTTGTTGTGGCGTGACCTGAGTGCGTGTGTTATGTGGCGGATCCTGGCACCCGACAGGCAGCTGACAGTAACCTTCTCCTTGTTTAGCCTGGTGAGTGGGACATCAGTGTGTCTGTCTATAGAGTCACCTAAGGCTAGTGTGTTGGGTACATTGTTTTGCCTTATTGACTGTGGTTGAGTGGCACACTGAGTCTGTGGGCTATGTGTCATTTGGGTTGTGTTGGGGGATGGAGGTTGCTTGCGTTTCTGCTTTGGACGCCTCTGTTGCTTAGACAGATTATTATTGAGAGTCTCTGCAAATGTTTTTGTGTTACTATGTGTGGATTTTGGTGGTGCAGATTTAGTGAGACTGTGTGATGAGTGTGGTGTGGTGCAAATGTTTACCTTCTCCTCATGACTGTCAAGTTCAGTCTTGGTTGGAGAGAGCTTTGCCTCCAGTTTGGCTAGATAAGTGCATCTCTCACAGGTTTTAGTGTTGGGTGGTAGGAGGAGAGGGTTGTCTGTGTACATGAGGCAATGTCTACATTGCCTTAAGATGCCCAGATTCATCAGATAGACAGGAGAGAACACTGGGAGCTGACTCTTGGACATGCCTGAATAAAAAACTATTTTCCTCTAGATAAGTGAGGAAAGTGAGTACAAGAGCTGTTTTTCTCTAAGAAAGTGAGAAAAGTAAGTACAAAAACTGTTTTCCTCTAGGTAATGAGGAAGGCTGAGTGCTATAGTAATTAGTAGCTTATTTAGTGTTTTTTCAGCAAATGACCGGACTCTCGAAAGCAAAGCACAGGACTCTGGAAAGCAAATGTAAAGTACATGGGATTAAACTGTCTGGGAAATGTGGTTGAAGAGAAGGGGAAAATGAATGAGGTGGTCAAAGCTAGAATTAGAGGGGCTGAAGCCAACTGTCATAGAGTGCAAAGGGCAATGCTTTACAGAACAATGTCAAAGAAGCTAAGTGAGGTATACAAAACAATGGTGCAACCAGTGGTTCTGTATCGCACAGAGACTTGGACAGTAAAGGCAGAGTAGTTGAGGAGGTTTAAGGTCATGGTGATGAACTACCTTAGACAGGTGATATGATGTACATTATTGGAAAATTAAAAAATGAGGACATCAGAGCAGAAGCCAAAGTAGCCACAATAACAAATAAGGTCAAAGAGAACAGATTAATAGAATAACAAGAGTCATACAGAATATTATATTCATAAAGTAGCAAAAAGTATACTAGGAACTAGGCCAACACAGGAATGGAGAAAGGAAATTCTGCCACCTGGAATGAATGCAACAAAGGGAACAGAGAATAGACAAGAGAGGAAACTGGCAACGATAACATGGTATTGGGGACAAATAATTAGAGAGGAAAAGGTAATAGAATGGGAAGAGGCCAAGAAGACATTTGAATTGAAGACTAGTAATTGCCTTCCCTATCAGGGATTGATATCAGAGTATAGACAAAGAGAAAGGGATAGGAGACTTGAAAATGAAATACTTGCACTGTTTGAATTTCTAATTGACTCTAGAACAGAAGTTACTGTTAAAAAAGCAACAGTTAGTGGAGCATATTAAATATTGCATGGTAACTGTAATAATCAGAAGAGGTCAGAAAAGATTGGGAAGAGAGATTGGCTAGGCAGTTCACAAAGAAACAATGGGAGGACATAAGTATGGCTCCCAAATATGCAGCAAAGTCTAGAAGATTTAGGATTTTTGCCTGGAAGTGTTTTGCATAGATACTGGTATACCCAAAGTAGACTCCAAATAATTTTGCCTCAGGCAGATGGCAAACGTTGGAGGTGTGATGGGGAAGAAAGTGATAGGAGTTCTGGACAAGCAAATGAGCGTAACTAAGGAAATGCTATTTTGAGCTGGAATACAGGATCTGAATTGTTTAGACATAGTAAGGCTTTGTTATGTTTAATTCTGGTGCCTGTCAAAAAGCAATTACTAGAAAATGTAAATCAAAATCTAAACAAACTATATTTTACTAGTGAATATTGTAACAGAGATAAAAAAACAGGAAGTGGGATTGCTAGAAAGCAGTAGGAGTAAATTACATAGAACAAATGGAAACTGTGGGAACAGTACATGGAGAAAAATGTTATGGAAGAGGAACGAGGTTTAACAGGAGGCAGGAATTGACTAATTTATGTAATGCTGGGTAAATTATAGGCTGTATAACAATATATGTAATGTATAATGCTTGTAAATGTGAATTTGTTAATATGGTTTAATTGCTTTTATATAAATACAAGTCAGCCTATGACACAAGTGATAATACAATACCAGTGTTAAAAAGAAAACAGATTAATGCAGTTTGGTCAGATGTGCAGGAAAGAAGAAGAAGAAGAAGAAGATAATTTGATGAAAAAGATTTAGAAGAGACACAGAGAAGTCAAGAGGAAATGAGAACACATGGCCAAGACATAGATGGATCCTTTGACAGAAGACCTGTAGTAGTCAGGTATAATGGTTGAAGGAGTTAGAAATGTAGCATTGAATCAAGAGAGGTGGTGACATTTGGAAGAAAACACTGACCCCATGAAGAAGAATGTGAAAAACAAAGTTAATGATGATGATGATGGTGGTGATGATGATGATGGCGATGAAAACTAATGAAACCCAGCCAGCTGTGAGACTCTGTCCACTTCATTGTGAAGGTAATTCACTATGTGCAGAAAACACAAGAAGCTTTTTAGACCATAATTCAGAATTTATTTTAGCTATTGCATTTGGAGAACAGTTCTCAAATTATGTTATATTTTCAAACATAAAAATTGCATCTTCATTGCTGTCTAAATGTTCCACAGCAGTATCGGTTAATGATCAAATAAAGTTTATCATACATAATACCCAGGCTACTACTACATTTGTACATTTAGAATGCCCATCCATTGACTAGACATAGGCACAAAATGAGTTCAATTATAATATGTTATAGTAATTTATTATCAGCATTCATAGAATGGCAGTTATTTACATGTTCGTTATATATTATTATACTTTAATTTTGTTTGCTTTTAATTCATATAAATGAGCATATCAATATTTGTTGATTGAAGATAAACTGACCTAATATTTGATGACCAAATTCACAAACCATTGAATTACGAGAGTAGGCTTTAATATTAGACATTAGTAACACACGGGGGAGCACGTCCTATTCTTCCAGCTCCATATGGTTAATGACTTTGGACTTGATCCAGGACTGGTGAGTCCTATCTATATATATATATATATATATATATATATATATATATATATATATATATGTCTGAAAAGGCACTAGAGACAGAATTATATAAAAACATAGGTTTATTTAGAAAAAAATATATAAAAATAGTTTACTTGGCTTTCCCAAATAATTTTTTATAAACTATTTACAAATTTCCAGTCTGTAAAGGTATATCCACCTTACAAGTGCAGTATTTTCCATGAAACAAGCTATGTGCAGATACTTCACAGCTACAAGCCCTACCAAGCCTCTTTCTCAACTTTACAAACAACAAAAGAAATATTCACCAGAGATGGTTCCAGTCCATATCCACAAGAAATCCTAAATAGACTGCTGAATTCCACAAATCGTGGGCTTTTCCCCTCACTGAACCTCCAGATGAGGAGCTGTCATCCTGGTTTGCTGCTTTGAGTCTGGCCTTTTTTATTCATCCCAAAAATGGCAGTTCATTTCATAATTGCTAGCTAATAACCAAAGAACAATTCAGTCTGCAACTATACAAACTTAAAAAAAAAAAAAAAAAAAAGTACACACAAGGAAAGTGCAAGATACACCAAAAAGATAAATTTATAAGCTCTTTTGGCCACTACAAGTAAGGAGAACTTCATCAGACAAAAATCTCCGTTATACATTGCCCTTTTATAATCATTAAGTCTAGTGTCATCTTGTGGTCGAAGTATTAACTTACATATATAAAATAATAAAACTATGAAAAACACAGTTCAAAACAGATAAAATTAAAAACAAATTCCAGTTGCAAGATAGTTAACTTATAATATTAGATAAATAAAGAATTGTAAATATCCCTAATATTAAAATAAAATGTAATATCAATCACTACAAGCAATTAAATATGCATTTTCTGAAAAACAAAAGACTGTTGACGGACACCCTGTTGTTAATGCCCGGTGGGGGGGGGCTAGTGGCATCTTCGCTAAAGCCACAAACCACGGTCTGTTGAATAAATTCCTGGTTTCACTGTTACAAAAGGACCTGTGTTTATAATCAGCCACCACATTTGCCTTGGTTTCCAAATCAGGAAGGCCGTACTTCAACATTGGTCTGTAACGGTGGGACCTGTCTTTAATGATTTTCTTCCTAAAAACATCAATAAAGCCAACAAGATAGTGTTTATCTTGAAATATTTTGTTGACTTCATCCAAAAATATTGTTTCTTCAGAAATGAGACAGGATAACCTGAAGAATTGACTCTTAGTCACATTTTTCTTTTGGCATAAGAGGTGCTGTTATAATGTAAGACTGCTGGAATATATTTCTTTCCTGAACATAGTAGAGGAAAAACAGTTATCTGCAGTGTTTTTCCTAATTTGTCCAAAACATTAACTTTATTTGCATCAAACTGCCCTTTAAAAAACAAAAATGAGGTGGTGTTTTTGATGTAAAATCAATATTTAATTTAATCTACGCAAATTACCTGACCAAAGGATGAAAATATCATCCAAATATCTCAGGATGGCCCTGATGTTGATTGAGTAAACTGATGTAAAATTAAATCACTTTTCTCACCACCATAAAAAAATATTATTTTATTTATTTTACATTTGTCAACCCGGAAAGTCTGACTTGGAACTTTTCAGTGGCAGCCTGGGAAGAAATGGTCCAGACACATATCTTTGTAATGTGGGAAGAAACCAGAGCATCCAGAGAAAATCCACATGAAAACAGGGAGAACATCCAGACTCCACACAGAAGGTACCCCAGCCGAGAATCAAACCGGAGAACCTCTTGCTGTGAGGTTACAATGTTAACCGCTGTACCACTGAACCATTCTAATATAGTCACAAACACTGGTGCTGCAGCAGCCTCCATGCCCACACCTAACACTTGTTTGAAATTTTCAGATTAAAAAAAAAAACATAAAATTGTTGGTCAAAACCATTTCCATAACTTCTACTAGTAGACTGATCCTATATTGGGAAAGGTCAGACTCATTTATTAGGGCATCATAGACCCATGATAAACCCTCATGATGAGGGATGACCAAAAATAGATCTTTAACATTTAGCACCAAAAAAAACACATCCTTGACAAAGGGAATTGTATGTAATTCAATTAAAAATGCCAAGTGCCCTTAAAAACATGCTTTTTGTCAACGACAAAAAAATTTGTTTAAAGTGAAATCCACAGATTTGTCCAACGGTTCAGTCTTAGGCCCAACCCCAGTCACAACAGAGTGAAGTGGAGGGTCTTCTATGGATTTATGTACCTTGGGAATCCAAAAAAGTCTTGGTATTACTGGCTTGTCCACCTTTAGATATTCATAAGTAGCACTGTCCAAATCATAATTGGTTACAATGTCCTCCAACCAAAACCGATCTGATGAAAGGCTATATTGATTTCAATTTTATTGATACTGACAAATAAATTCCCCATTGTACAGATACTGCAAGATTTTTTTGGAATAAATAAAACAGTCCATTAAAAGAGCATTACCACCTTTGTCAGGTTGCATTAATCTAACTGACTTAGTTCTTTCATCAGTGTTGCCTCCTCATTGGTTAAGTTATAAAAAGATTGAGTGGATTTAAAAGATCTCAAGTCTCTCTCACATGCAACTTTGAAGGCCGCTTATGAAGCATTTCAAGGAGGGCTAAAAGTACTGGTTATCCATAAAATACCAGCTTTATTAGCAAAATGCTCATTGTCCTTAAAAAATAAACCAGGTTCAAATTCTGAACAAAAAACCTCAAATAAAATAAACTCTCCACAAAATTACATTTAGAACAGGGGTAAAACTAAACCCCTTACAAAGCAAGTCCCCATCTAAAGGGGAGGTAACTGTAATTGTAAATGCTAAAAGCATTGAAACTGAACATAATACCTGGACCTGCAACACAAACATTCAGCGATGTCTCCATTGCCATCTCCAGGTCCTCGCTCTTTTCTTGAGAGATTGAGGTAACACTGACTGGGTTTCATAATTGTCCAAATGAGGGTCCGAATTCTGTTTCTGAGACTTGTTCTTGTTCTTGTCCATATTCCAGATCCTCGAGGATCTCTGGGGCATGTTAATTTCCTCTAAAAATGCCACTGTCAGTGCCTGCATTGGAACTGTGTAGAATATCCAGACTTGTATGTTCACTGACAATATTTGACTCCATATTGGTGAAGTTAATAACTGGAGGAAGTGGGTAGGCCTGTTTAGCTTCATACTGTTCCCTATTCCTCATCAATTTTTTCTCCTTCCTAGTTCTAATCATAACACATTCTTTGTCAGTCCTGTCAAGATGTGCATATAGTCATGTTCCATCATGTCAAACAAGTCCAATGTAATTTCCTCCTGTAATGATTTAATATCTTTCTGCAAAATTCCCATGGTACGCTCATTTTCCTTTGCTAGAATATCCATGAATTCTAAACCAGTCTTGTCAAAAAACATAATAATTTATTATGAAAAGGCGAGCCTTATTATAAACCATTCTGATACTTGAAAAAACGTAACTCTTTTGGTACCCGTATAGCAGCCACACTTTCCTGAATTTGCAACCTTTTGTATCTAGGTAACAATTTTTCAAAGTTAAAACAACTTTTGTTTTAAAGTCTCGTTGTTATTAGCCATAGTGACCCACGTATTGCCAGCTAAACAAAGGGGCTGCCTAAACCACTCATCCAATGCCATTAAGTGATTCTTACTAAAAGGGATTTATTCAACAGGGCCATGGAAAAATATCCTCCAAAGGAACTGGTAGAATTTTATATTAACACAAGGTCTGGGCTTACTTTTAGGTAACAGCCCCACTATTTTTTTTAGAAAAGGTTCTAATTTAAAAAAAGATTTTGAAAAAGATACTAAAAGCAGGTTTAACTCTTATGTGGCTTCTAAGGGTATGTTCAAATGCTGTGCATGTGCCCAATGTAGATATATTGCAGAAGCGGTAAACTTTATAGTTGGGAATTTTTCAAAACCTGCTTACCCAAAAGTCATCAGTCCTCTACCTTAACACTGGGGACAGCTATCTCCTTCTATCTCTGTGGTGGTTTTTAGACACACAAAAAATCTCAGATGAGTAGCTGCCAGGGTTGGCCAGATATTTAAAATAACATAATTCAAACAACAACAACAACAAAAAAAAACCTTCCTTCAACTCAGCTGCACTGAGAGTGGTAGGTCTTTAGTCATCTATAAAATACACCTATTAGGCAAACATTCTGCTTTCTCCTCAAGGATATCTGCAAGGCAGACTGAAGGATAGTTCCCTGACTAATGCATTATCACATTTATGGCATTAATGATGTCATCACTCTACAAACATCTGGGCAGTGAGGCTGAACTCTAAAAAATCATTATTTAAAGAGATCACTTGGAATTTCATGACACTTTGTAATTTTAAACTAAAAATAATTATTTTCTGGTAAAATCAGAACAGTCGCACTCAAAGGAAGGCTAACAAGCCTAGTGACAGACATTTGCATCTCAGAACAGAGGGATACTGGCCATCAGACCTAGATAGAGAATAGGTCAGGATACCTTATCAGATAGAGGGATACTGGCCATCAGACCTAGATAGAGAATAGGTCAGGATACCTCATCAGATAGAGGGATACTGGCCATCAGACCTAGATAGAGAATAGGTCAGGATACCTCATCAGATAGAGGGATACTGGCCATCAGACCTAAATAGAGAATAGGTCAGGATACCTCATCAGATAATTTAGTGGAGGTGGTAGCCCTTAATAGCAGAAGCCAGAAGGAGTACTGATGTGGGCTTGGTCAGGATCCTAAGGAGCAGACTGACATAGCTACTGAATGAGCAATTCATTTAGAAAGAATAAGGAAAAGACTGTCCAGGAAGAAGGCTGTAGGTAAGGGCCAGAAACAGACACTAACCTTAAAGAAAGCTGTGAGTCTTTCGCTTTCTTATTGTTTCTAAAATAAAGCAGTACATTTAACTGTCACCGTCACTGAAAGTTTAATTTACAAAACTGAAGTCTCTGGTTAGTAAATCAATTGTTAATTTCAACCTGTATCGTAAAATGAAATGTAGCAGAAGTGAGGTTGCATGGTGTTTGAGTTAATTCCCCTGATAACCTAACTAAGAATGAGCATGCTGTCTCACAATCTTGTGGTGGTGCTTTTTACACAGTTCCGTTTATCATGTAGTTTGGTCCCTTGTTGGCTATGATGTGCTGTGCCTAATGTATGAATGTTTGTCCTTCATTGTTTGCATGCAAGGTGATAGACAAAGGTGCTGCTTCTTGGTTTCCCTCTGCCATCAGTGATTCACTTTTGATGGATTTTTAATAATTTTCCACTGTACTGCAATCAAGAAAACATTGTATACAAGTAAACGAAGTGTGGAGATGAATATCACCCTCATAAAGTGTTAATTGTGGTTCTGTGTTTAGATTTATAATGTGCTTTTTCACTGAAAGCACAGTTTTAATTTTTTTTAGTCATTTTAACTTCTAAAAAAGTAAAGTTCAATATGCTTTATTAATTCCATATACATACACAGACTATATACATACATTTTATATTTTACACACACACACACACACACACATATATATATATATATATATATATATATATATATATATATATACATACAATCATAGGAGTTTACTAGGCTATCAACCCAGAGGATATATACATACATATATATTCACATATATATGTGTAGATATACACGGTATAGCACATATATGCATACATATATACATACATATGTTTAAATGGGTCTATATCACATTATCGAAATGTGAAAATATTGAACGGCTGAAATGTCGAATATGCCGTTCAATTAAATGTTTTTTGTGAGATCCTGGTACAGTGAGAATCGGAAAATTTGCCTTTTCCTCACTGTAGTGTGATCTCGGAGTTGGTATATATAATTAGTGGGGGGGTGTGGGGGGTGCAGCCCCCATAAGAATGGTTTTGATGAACGGCATATTCGACATTTCAGCCATTCGATATTTTCACATTTTGATAATGTGATTTGTGTGTGTGTGTGTGTGTGTGTGCGTGTGCGTGTGTGTGTGTGTGTGTGTGTGTGTGTGTGTATTATACTGCATTATTTTTTTTGTTCATTATTTACATTTAATATTTTGTGCATATCCTTGCATAACTCACTAGTCAATGTTACCCAAATTATGTGCTCTGTTGTGTAACATAAACCCAATTTTCCATATTCCAAGTAGTTCCTGCTTTTAATTGCAATCATTGCAATACCTCATTTGCTGAGAGATGACAGTCATAGTGACCTAGAGCCTCCTTGTAGCTCCAGTTTCACTACAGTAATGAATGATTTGCTGATAAGATCATGTCAATCATTTGAGGATAACCCGTTTATATACATGTTATTAGAAATTACTATCCCTGCTAAGTCACCTGGAATGCAGATTACTCTCCTGATCTGTTTTATACTTTGGATCTCAAAATCCTAATGGAACTAATATGTCATTATCTATTACACCCTTTTTTCAGCCTTTAAACTCTTGAGATGAAAAGCCTTGGGAGCTTACTGATGGTAGCTGTGCTGTTCTTTTGTGAAAATGAGCATACATCAAATTATTTTCATTATTGCAATGTCAGCCTTGAGTGGTGTCCAAAACAGTTAGCAGTACAGTATCGCTCATGACATCAGAAGAATCCAAATAAATCTTTGTCTGTATTTTATCCACACAAACATTCATTTTCAGTGCTCTTCATGAGTGCTCAGCTCCCTTTGTTTTTTGGATGTGTAATACTTATACATATATATTTGACAATTTCAAGCTGTACTGGGCAGCGTACTACAGTCTCTGTTCTCTCCATTCTCTCTCTCTCTCTCTCTCTCTCTCTCTCTCTCTCTGTAGACCTAGTTTAATTTCTGGCAGTAACTCTATTCATTTCTTGGTCTTTGCAGCTACATTTGAAATACCTTCTGCTCATGGTTCTTATTCCATTAATGTTAGTGATTCTGTCCTTTCAAATTCTTCCGCTAAGTGCACAAAGCCTAGTGCTCTGAACACTCTTTTAATTTCTAAACTTTGTACACCTATTTCTATTACTGGACTTCACAAGATCCAGGCTTTATCTCCTTAAACTAATGCGGCCCTCTATTACTTGATCAATGCTCTGGTACCTCTGCAGGAACAGATGTATCCCCAACAATGAAAGCATGTTAGAGATGGCTTCTTTGGTTGGGTTTCAGAGAGCTGAATGCATAACTGCTTGCCAACAGCTAATGGTTTCTCTATGAGAATAAAAAGCATGCTTTTTTTACTTCACCATTCATCTCAAATCACATGCTAAAATGGTGAACTGAAAAAACATAAAAAACGCAAAAATAATATTATTTTTCAGGGGGCTGCAAGGCCAATATAAATATATATATATATATATATATATATATATATATATGTCTGGGTCCCCTACACTAGACCGACATGCCACAAAGCCGATGCCCAAAAGATTGACACCAGAAGACCGACGACACAGAAGATCGACAAGGTGAAATCCCGACAGCCGAAACATGGGCAACGTGTGAACGCGACTTGTTAAGTGTGCGATATTGAGGGATTTATGGTTAGGGAGCGGACAGGTAAGTGTGCGATAGTGAGGGATTTAGGGTTAGGGTGTGGGAAAGGTGAGTGTGCGGTAGTGTCGAACTTAGGGTTAGGGTGCAGGTAAGGTAAGTGCGTGATAGTGACGGATTTTAGGTTTGGGGCGGGTTAAGTGAGTTAGGGTTAGGGTGTGGGTAGGGTAAGTGTGCGATAGTGACGGACTTTAGGTTTAAGGGCGGGTTAAGTGAGTTAGGGTTAGGGTGCGGGTAGGGTAAGTGTGCGATAATGACGGACGTTAGGTTTAGGGGTGGGTTAAGTGAGTTAGGGAGCGGGTAGGGTAAGTGTGCGGTAGTGTCGGACCTTAGGGTTAGGGTTTGGGTTAAGGTTAGTGCATATATAGTTGTGTGTAATGTGTAGTTTACATTTTGTGTGTCAATGTTATAGTGTTCGGTTTTGTGAGTTGTCGGTTTTGTGATTTGTCGGTCTTTTGGTGAAGCTGTTTTGGGTGTCGGCTGTGTGGCATGTCGGTATAATGTAGGGGATCCATATGTATATATATATATATATATATATATATATATATATATATATATATGTATATATATATATATATATGTATATATATATATATATATATATATATATATATATATATATATATATATATACTCCAAGATCGCACCACAGTGAAGAAACTGTGAAAACCCTTAAATGTGCACCACTAGCTCACATTATATACTAGATTGCAGTGAAACTCACCATAATATAAAATTCTCATGCTAAAGCTACACAGGCTATATACCTGTTCAATTGTGTAACTATGCCACAGCTAACAGAGCAAACGAATTTGCACTTTTGAGATGGAATAGTGCTCTAAGCATGATGCTTTGTTCACAAATCATAATACTGGCTCTAGTTTCTAGGAGCATTAGTAGCAGTCCAGTCTGAACACTTTGCAAGCTCAATTATTTTTTTTTCTTCCAAGAAATTATGTGATTCTTTTTATGTATTCATTTTCAAAACATATGGGATTAACATTCAAATGAAAAACCTTGAAACAACACTACTATTTAGAGGTATCATTGCAAGAATTCTATTGATTGAGAATAGCTAATCTTTAAACATTTTCCTGTACACTTTTCCTCCATCCCTGCCATTTATTGAGTCCTCTCTATTGGTCCAGAGGACTTCCTTTCCCCCGCACTATCTCCAGCACAGATATACCATGAAGGTTTTGTGTGCTCTCAATAACATCAGCATCACAGCTGGACATCCTACATCCTCCACATGTGCCTCCACTCACATGTAGTGAAGTCTACTGTCACTGGGCTGGGAACTGATCCTGGTCATTTCAATTCACTGCAAGCTTCCATATGTATGATGGTGATAATCTAACCACAGGATGGGTGAGCTAGCATTGTCTAGTCGTGGCCATCCTTCTATGGGTGAGCTAGCATTGTCTACTCACACCCATCCTTCTATGGGTGAGCTAGCATTGTCTACTCACACCTATCCTTCTATGGGTGAGCTAGCATTGTCTACTCACACCCATCCTTCTATGGGTAAGCTAGCATTGTCTACTCACACCTATCCTTCTATGGGTGAGCTAGCATTGTCTACCCATGACCATCCTTCTATGGATTAGCTAGCATTGTCTACTCACACCTATCCTTCTATGAGTGAGCTAACATTGTCTACTCACACCTATCCTTCTATGGGTGAGATAGCATCGTCTACACATGACCATCCTTCTATGGATTAACTAGCATTGTCTACTCACACCTATCCTTCTATGAGTGGCCTTACATTGTCTACTCACACCTATCCTTCTATGGGTGAGCTAACATTATCTACTCACACCTATCCTTCTCTGGGTAAGCTAGCACTGTATATTCATGCCCATCCATCTATGGGTGAGGTAGCATTGTTTACTCACTCCCATCCTTCTGTGGGTAAACTAGCACTGCCTACTCATGTCCATCCTTCTCTGGGTGAGCTAGTATTGTGTACTCATGCACATCCTTCTCCATTCAGCTCTTCTGTCACCCCAACCACTATTTAGACTGGGGTCATCTGGGTCACAGTCAGGATTTTATCCCTCTAAAATACAGAGATGGGCTTATCTTCAAATATTTTAACATCTTTATACAAAACATCATGTAACATTGTTGCAGATACTCAAACAAAGGATTTAAAGTACTCCATGCATAGTTGTTTTATTCCACCGCATTTGTTCATGTTTGGGCCACACATAATAACATCATCTGCAGGTAATTTCTGTTGTTAGCCATTTAATACATTTGTTAGTTGGGCACTCCCACAAAATCTACTATGTGCCCTGCATATATTTTTTCAAAACAAGCCTTCATTTTTCAAATGTTGGCATATTTACAGTTCACCATAATTCTGTATGTTTTGCATTACTCATGCATTGACATTGTGGTTTGTAACTGCCTCAAATAGCACATTTTACTATTCTTTCTAAATATAAACAGAAGGCACTTTTGTAATGCCTGTTCTGTACAGCTTATGCAGTCAAAGCATTCTGTCTCACTGGTTTCTATCCTCCCTTTTCTTAGCATCATGTACATAACATGCATAATGACTTCTTGTGTATTATGGTTTGGTTTCAATCATTTTAATATGGCTTTGGTTTTGGCATCTTTCTTCAACAGTTAGCTGTCAGAAAATGTGTTTTTCTTTTCTCAGTTTGATTTAATAGGAACAAATAGTGTAATGTATATTATTTCTCATTTTTAATTTTGCACTCATCCTGCTGATGACTTGCATCCATTGTATAAACACACACACACACACACACACACACACACACACACACACACACACACACACACACTTATACAAGTTTAAAATATGTTATAACAAGCAAGGTTAAAATATGCAAACAATATGAACATGAACAACAAAACTATATACAGAACATGCGTATACCTTTCCAAGGAGGAAGCCAAAGCTCTCATCTGAGTGCCAGAATAACATCTCCATGCAAATTCCTTAGGATGCAGTGTGCACTGGGCATCTATCCCCTGTGACACAGAACTTTCCATTCTCCCACATCAAAGTTTTGTTTAACATACCTGCTTCGAGGTGAGCTCTCATAGCATAAGATGAAATGCTCCCTTTCACTGCTTTCATTCATCATATGCATTGCTCATTACACCATTATTTACAAGCATTAGCAGTAGGTTATACCCCTTTTATGCACATTAAGTGTTAAAACTGTTCACCCTGACACATTAAATTATTGTTCCATCTTTATTTCTCAGCTTCAATGTTATCCTTTCTATTGTGTCAAGCTTGCTGTATTTCAGGCAGTAGATCATAGGTAGTTAATTGTTTTGCAGTTGAGGGGACCACTGAGGAACCTAGCCCAAATTCCCAGTTGCCCCTAAGCTCTGCCTGGTTAATTGACTTACTCCAAATTAAACAGCAAGCAATGATGACTGAGGGAATCAAACCCTGCACCACAGGATCTACAGTTCAAAGCCTTAACCCTCTGCACCAAGTGTCAGACATTAATATATTAATATATATTATCCTGCATCATGGATCATGCCAGATGCTTAATAGAGATAATTTTAAAATACACTCAGTTTATCATCCAGAATAACAAAAACAACAATGAAAAAAAAAAATAAAATATCAGGAGAAGAGCTGAGGAAGGGAACAAGAGGAAGGAAAAGAAGACATATTTATCTTTATTGACATCTTTCAGTAATCAAAGTCTAACCTACAGAACAAACAATGCACTTCAAAAGTAATAGAATAAAATATTGCATTGAAATCAAAGAACAAAGCAAAAAAGTCTACTAAGTTTACAAACGTACTTCAGCATTCAGCACTATTGATCATCTCAAAGTTATCTACTCTTCATTATCTAGACAAACGACTCAAACAGTTACTAAAATGAATTGTTTTCTTTTTAATGCTATTACTGGCTCTGTACTCCTTTTTATCAGATTTTCACCACTATACTTTGCCATGACCCAGGCTTGTATATAATACCTAACCAGGGGTGTAGCTAGGATTTTCAAATTTGTACTCACAGCTCTCAAACTGCTATCCCCCTCCCCAGTCAAGCTACGGCCATTCTCATAATTCATGGTTCGCTCTTTTAGTGTCGATGAAGAGGCATTTGCTGTAATGTCTCTTCAGTAATATAATATAGATTCACTCAAACTCGGTTCCTTGAATTGAAAATGAACCTGAAAGTCAGTTCTTTGAAAAATGCAGCATGGTAGTTGGGGTAGAGGATTCATGCTTTTGTTTTCTGAAACTAAGGTATAGGTTTTGAGCTTGAGTAAATTACTAACCACCTGCTACCCCTAACTAGGGTGTTTCATTCACACACACACCCCTACCTACCTCTTAGTGCAAGAAATATGGACAAAGCCTAAAATAAACAGGGACAGATATTAAATAATGCTCTTGTGAACTTAGAAAGTTGCTAGAATAACAGGATTTGTGCTAGTATAAATTTTTCTAAAGGACATAAAGTCTGAAACTCAAATGTCTGTCATTATTTAGCAACTTCAGCCTTCAATTATTTTCTAGAAATTCACAAAATTTATGAGGAACAGACAAACAATATGGGTCAAAAATCTGGACATTCTGCAAAATTTGGACAGTTGAGAGGTATGCTACCTACCTACCACACACACACACACACACACACACACACACACACACACACACACACACACACACACACACAAATACCTCTCAACCTCTTAGAGCAACAAACTCATAAATAAAAATTAGGCAAAGGCCCAAAAATAAGGACATTTTTTAAAATATTGCTCTTATAAACTTAGAAAGATAATAGAATAGCAGTAGGTCTTGCATTAGTACAAATTTTCTGAAAGGTATGAAATCTGAAACTCAAATGTCTGCCATTATTTTGCAACTTCAGTCTTTAATGATTTACCACTAATTTGCCAGAAAACTGCAATTTTATGAAAAATGGACCAAAAATGTGATGCAAAAATATAAAATTGCCAGACAATACAGCTGGGAACCTGTCAAAGAAGGGACACCATTTTAATATGAGCATTGTTAACTTGAGCAGCTGACAAAATTAGAGAATCTGCATGCATTTCTGAAATAAAAGTAATGTATAACTCTGATCATTACAGTTATTTATAATAGTAAACCCTCCACGTTTTCTTCCAAAATTGCTATTTTGTGGAGAGATTATTATGGGGAAAGCAACATTTTGAGCCAAAATTGGGGACAGTTGAGAGGTTTGGATATTCCTAATTCTATAAAGCAATTTATTTGCACATACCTCTCAACCTCTTAATGCAGGAAATCTGGACAAGGCCAAATATATTGGGGGAACATACAAACAGTACTAAAAATTGATCTTGTATAAACTTAAGACAGTTGATAGAATATCAGGTCTTGCTTTAGCGTGCATTTTTCTGAAGATTATGACATCTGAAACTTAACGTCGGTCATTATTTAGTGACTTCATTCCTAAATGATTTGCCAGAAAAGTTTTATTTTGCATTTTACAGCATGGAAACCAATAAATATCTACTAAACAAAGCAATGCAGTCTCATAATGAAACTAGACTTAGCATTAAAACTTCTCTGCCCTTGAAACTCACATTCATTGAAACAGCATTGAAACCCACATTCACAGAAAATACATTTTGCCAGTGGCAGATAAAGATTAACTTTGGGCTGTTTTCAAATCATAGGCCCCTTGCACATGAAACATACACGTGCTCTTTGATACACCTTCCTGATTGTATTAAATTATATTCCTTGTACAATACAGTATAGTTGTTAGAGAATGTTTTAAATTTATTGTTTTGAACATTTTTCCAGTAAACAATAAAACAAAATGCATGCACCAATAATGACAAAACAGTCCAATTCATAACATTTCCATCATAAAAGTCTACTCAAACTTCTACAGTCCACCAGTATCAGTAAATATGCACAATCTCTGAACTAGTAAACACCATCTACATAATTCCACACTAAAGAAATCTGTAACTAATAAAGAGGCTGCTGCTAGCAAATAACTTTATATTTCATGGTTTCATCTACAAATAAAGTGCCTGTTGCCCTTGAGGAATAAATTGCCTATGTTGCATTAAAAACAATGATACGCTAGTAATATTGCAATAGGGAATGGATGGCAAACTGATAACAGGCTCATGGTTACTACTAGATATCTTCGCCAAAATGGACTACAGCATCCACCCCCCTTTACAACACAGTACAGTATCAGCAATGCATTTACCTACTGTGGGAGAAGAACCCACAGCCTTCTGCATCAAAAGCAAGAACACTACCTGTTGTGCTATTAACAGTGCAAGCAGACTCAGCATAAGCAGCACTAAACTTTAGTTCCCCTGCAGCTCTCAGCACCTTGTAAAATGTCAACACTCAGCTGTATCTCTGAACTTTGCAGCACAAGAAATCTGGAAAAAGCCAACATTTATGGGGGGGGGGGCAAAAGCCCAAAAACCAGGGACACATTTTAAACATTATTTGTATAATTTTGGAAAGTTGCTAGAATAAAATGCTGTGTTATCACCATGCATGTCTTGAACCCCGAAACATATGCACTATAGTCAGTGCAACATACCACTATACTAAATCAGCAGTTTGAAAAATAGGAAGACTGAAACTTAATGGCTATCATTTAGATAGCTCTCAACCTCTTAGCACAAAAAAACCTGGACAAACAAAGCCAATAATGAGAGAATACAAATTCAGTTCTCACTTCACACCTTAGCACAAAAAACCTGGACAAACAACAAAAACAATAATGGGGGAAATACAACTTCAGTTCTCACTTCTCACCATAGCTCACAACTGTTAGAAAAAACAAATCTAAACAAAGCTCAGAAATGGTGGTGGTTAGTGACTTTAGGCTCTTCTTACCCTGAAGGAAAGGTACAGGGTTTGAGCATGAACACCTATAGCCAGCAGGTGTATTATGTGGAGGACACACACACACACACACACCTTACCTGATAATCTGTTCATAATCACCACAATGATAATCCATTTGTGATTGCCTTCCACTCACTACAACTTCACATTTCCCACTTGCAGTGATAATCCATTTGCGATTGTCTTTCACTCACTCACTCACTACTGCACATTTCCTGCTGGCAGCCAGCCATACATGATGTGAGCTCAATTCCATCTGGCTGGTATGTTCCTTAAAAGAGCCAACACTGTTTAAAAAAGAAAAAATATGTACTTTTCTTTAAAAAAAGCTACCCCCTCTTCTAAAGATGTACTGAAATCAGTACAGTGCGTATGCCTCCTGACATCCCTGTACCTAACTGACACCACAGATTTCTGCCTCCAAGCCATCTCCACTTTGAATAATGGAAATAAGGCCAGGCTTCTTTACTGCATGGTCTGGCTGTCTCTTCTTTGCTGCTGCTCAATTCTTCAGGCTGGTCTTGCTTATTTATATGTCCCTTAGTTGCCTTGTGTTCTTTTATAACCTTCAGTGTAACACTATGTTCCAAAAAAGCATACCCCTTGGGAAAATATATATTGAACGCTGTCAGATAAAGAAACTTAAACTGTAATCCCTTAATTACACATCATTTCATTACCAGTAGAAACTGGTTCCTCTTCTTCATACCTACTATTCTTACTTAGCAATCACTATGGAGTCGCTAGTTAACGATTTCTTCAACGGTTTCCAGAGCTATGATAATTATCTATTTCTTTGACTGCAGGTGTTTCAGATCTCAGTAATGTTGGATGGAGATGCTTAGTCATATGCTTATAGCGTATTGTTTTGCTTTATTGATTTTTATTTTACTTTACAGACATCTCCTCAGCACCTTTTGAGCCTCTTTTGAAGAGACCAATGACAAAAGTCCATGTTTATTTATAAAAGAAGTCCTAATAAAAAAAGAAATTCAAAACCTTAGTATTTGTAATGGCCAAAGTGTTTTCAGTAAGAGAAAAGGTAGATTCAAATGCTACAGTTGTAGCACTTGTAAACCTATTCTGATAAATTATGAGTTTAAACGTTATGATGCAACTTTCACTTTTGGTTATGGTGATTATAGGTCTTATGGTGTATATTTAGCCATCTGTAATTCTGTTTTTTATGTGGTTAAAAAAGAATATAATCTAAAGGAAAATGATTGAATATCTAAGATGTATTTAAGATCCAATGAGCAAAATATACTTTCTAAACATACTATGCATGCTGACGATAAATGTACATTTAAATTACAAATTTAACAAATTATAAAAAAGACCTTTAGTTTGTGATTTTCCAAAAATACTATTATTATTATCAGAACCAAAATGGCAATGTGCAGTTGGTGCTGCAAGGGGGGGGGGGGCTGAATTTTCATTAATGCCCTTCCTTAAAACAAGTGGATAAAAGTTCTGGAATAATGTTACCAAAAGGTTTTAAAATGTGTTAATTCATTTTACATAAAAGATTTTATGTTCATAATATACTATAGTACAGAGGTACTCTTTATGAGCAATACTTCTCTTGAACTTGTAGACTTTGTTTTAAATAGTTCATAGTTTGCTTATTAGCTTTTTATGCCCTTTTGAAAAACAGAAGTGAGTGAGAAATGAGCTCAAAGATGGGTAGAATCTTTACCTTAGTTATTGTTTCTTTGGCTTTTCTTGAGACATGGTTAACTGTTCCATTATAGTTTGATAAGTGTTCAGTTATAGTTTGATAAGTGTTCCATTATAGTTTGATAAGTGTTCAGTTATAGTTTGATAAGTGTTCCATTATAGTTTGATAAGTGTTCCATTATAGTTTGATAAGTGTTCAGTTGTAGTTTGATAAGTGTTCAGTTATAGTTTGATAAGTGTTCAGTTATAGCTGATAAGTGTTCAGTTATAGTTTGATAAGTGTTCCATTTTAGTTTGATAAGTGTTCAGTTATAGTTTAAGTGTTCAGTTATAGTTTGATAAGTGTTCCATTATAGTTTGATAAGTGTTCAGTTATAGTTTGATAAGTGTTCAGTTATAGTTTGATAAGTGTTCCATTATAGTTTGATAAGTGTTCAGTTATAGTTTGATAAGTGTTCCATTATAGTTTGATAAGTGTTCAGTTATAGTTTGATAAGTGTTCCATTATAGTTTGATAAGTGTTCATTTATAGTTTGATCAGTGTTCAGTTATAGTTTGATAAGTGTTCAGTTATAGTTTGATAAGTGTTCCATTATAGTTTGATAAGTGTTCAGTTATAGTTTGATAAGTGTTCCATTATAGTTTGATAAGTGTTCAGTTATAGTTTAAGTGTTCATTTATAGTTTGATAAGTGTTCCATTATAGTTTGATAAGTGTTCAGTTATAGTTGATAAGTGTTCGGTTATAGTTTGATAAGTGTTCAGTTATAGTTTGATAAGTGTTCCATTATAGTTTGATAAGTGTTCAGTTATAGTTTGATAAGTTTTCAGTTATAGTTTGATAAGTGTTCCATTATAGTTTGATAAGTGTTCAGTTATAGTTTGATAAGTGTTCAGTTATAGTTTGATAAGTGTTCCATTATAGTTTGATAAGTGTTCAGTTATAGTTTAAGTGTTCAGTTATAGTTTGATAAGTGCTCCATTATAGTTTAAGTGTTCAGTTATAGTTTGATAAGTGTTCAGTTATAGTTTGATAAGTGTTCCATTATAGTTTGATAAGTTTTCAGTTATAGTTTGATAAGTGTTCCATTATAGGTTGATAAGTGTTCACTTATAATTTGTGTTCAGTTATAGTTTGATAAGTGTTCCATTATAGTATGATAAGTGTTCAGTTATAGTTTGATAAGTGTTCATTTATAGTTTGATCAGTGTTCAGTTATAGTTTGATAAGTGTTCAGTTATAGTTTGATAACTGTTCCATTATAGTTTGATAAGTGTTCAGTTATAGTTTGATAAGTGTTCAGTTATAGTTTAATAAATGTTCAGTTATAGTTTGATAAGACAATATGGAGGAAAAGTAAAGAAGACACCCAGGCATGTATCTAAACATTTGCAACATTTTATTTTTAGTTTGGGCCCCATCGATATCTTCTGTTTGACTCCAGACAACTTACTGTTGGTACCAAATGATATTGTTTTTAGAAACATATTTTCAAGTCCATCATTGTCCAACCATGTGCACACAAAATTGAAAAAAGTGGACAGTGTAGCCTCAATTTTGTTGCTGTATTATGAGATGTTAACAAAAGAAAACATCATCTGCATATCTGCATAACAAATGAGGCTTGTGCAGTTGATGTTGAGGGGGGGGGGGTAAGCATTTATGAAAAATATAAACAGCAGAATTCCGAGCAGAAACTGAAGTGATACTCCCTTTTCTGTTGGATATGATGACAAGTGTTGTGGGTTAATCATAATTCTTAAAAATGTTTTCCAAGTTGATTTGGAACCACATCATTTCACTGATTTAAGACCATGCTTTTAATTTCTTTAATATATAAATTATTATTTACTGAATAAAATGTTATAGTTAGGTCAAGAAAAGCTACACCCTTTAGCCTTCCTTTACCCGTTATTTATAAAATTATGTCACTCAAAGTGAGAAGGCAGTCATAGTTTTATAGCCCTTTCTGTAGCAGTGCTACATATCACAGCACAAATGTTTGCTATGATTTATACTATATTTTTTCAATAAAAAAAGGAATGTTAGAAAACTTCTGTAGACTAAAACAAACTCTGGTGCTCTAACATTGTATGTGTATACTTCTCTAAATATTCAGAGTTCCCTACCCTTGAAAGTTTCCTCATGCTTGCTCTATAGACAGTTTGGTCCACAGTATTATCGGTAACCCATCGTCACAGTTTCCTTAAAACAACAAATGTTTCCTTTCTCAAGTACTTTTTTGTCATGGTTCTATAAAAAAACTGTCCTGTAAGGAAAAAAAAACTCTTGCTCATACAGAATAAATGAAATCCCCTGAAAAACTTCAACATCAATATTAAATTGCAAATACAGACAGGTTTTAATAACAAGTCTGGCAGCTAAAACAAGCTGAAATAACAATCCTAAAATCCCAGACAAGTAACTAATTTCCTGAAACAGACAAGTCCATCTTTGGCACATGATCTTTTTTACAATCTTGCCAGTGTGAATATGAAGTCACAAGACCATTGCTTAGTCTAAAATCAGCTCTGGTTATTACTCAGAAATGGAACAGCAATATGCATTTTATAGCATAAAGTCTAGGCAAGATACCACACACACTGTACAATATTTTATGGAGTAATATGTCAGACATGCATATCAAATAGCATTATTTAAGGGCATTGTGATCACCCACAGTGAACAATGAGAGAGTTCAGTAGATAACAAGACAATCATTTGAGAGATTTACTAATGCCATGGTAGCACAAGAAGCAGTCAGGGCATTGCTGTTCACTGCTGGGGGCTCAAGTAATTGTCCTTTACTTAGGTTCATCTTCTTGTAAGTTAAAAATAAAAATATTACATTTGGTTTAATGTGTGCCTCTGTCCTTCCAAAGTGATTATATTGCATATCATGGAGATGGTAATGATTTGGATGAACAGAAGACATGACCGTACTTTCAAAAACATAATAAAAGTATTACTTAACATTTTGCCACTTGTGCAAAAGACCAAAGCACTCATGCACTATGGTGATCATATTCAGAAACACACTATGGGGAAGCAGTCTAGGTTGCACATTGGTATGTCCTAAAATGAGCAGCTGCTCAGAGTCGTTGAGGAGTGATTAGTAAGGGTTCTGCTAATTCATCTGTGGAGACTAACAAAGAAAATTGATCTTTTTGTATGGAGCTGCAGGCAATGCCAAAGACAAGAAAGGTAACAGAAACTTTGTTTTTTGCCACTGTCATTAAAATAGTTTAGATACCTCTCCATTCTTTCATATGTGCTCTATTTGTGCGCTGTATTCTAGCTGTATTTTATGTCATTCAGATAAAAGAGTCACATATGCACAAGCAATGCAATTAGTACTGTATTAACTTTCTTTTGCTTAGCAATATGGCAGTGAAAAGAAGAAGGGGAAGGACAAAGAAGATGAAGAGGAAGGAAAAAGGAATCAGTTTTAAATATGGAAGAATGAAAAGATGAATTAATTCCCCTTTGCATTTCTGGGGAACACACCAACTCACTAGCTTCTGTGGGTCTGATTTGGCTCCAAATCTAGTTTATCAGTGTGAAATTGGGAACAAGTGCTACTTCTAGGTACCATGTATTTGTTTCTGGTCTTATTCTTTTTACTCCTATTACCTAAACATATACATTGTTGCGTTCATCCTTCTTAAAGTTGATGTACTAGTAAATTATTTTGTTATGTTGATCTCACTTCTGTAATTCTACTGCTGACAGTCTTTGCTGCCACATCATTTAGTGGCACTAAAGTATTCCTTGGTTGTTAGGGGAAGTACACGAGTGCTGGCTAGTGTTACAAAGGTCTATACCACTCTGAGGAGGATTTCATTGTTGCAGCAGTTTGCAGAAAGAACAGTTACAGAAAAACTGAAGTATTATGGAAGAAAACTGTAGCAAGGTCCTGCTTCATAATAATGCATAAATATAGATGGATAGATAGATAGATAGATAGATAGATAGATAGATAGATAGATAGATAGATAGATAGATAGACAGGTTTATAGGTTCATAGGGTGATACTAGACTATCAGCCCTAGGGCCTATACAAGCCTAGCCATAACAATTCCCTGGCTATTTCTTCCCACAGTATTTACTTCCCTGGACCCCTGTCTAGCAGGGTGACTGACATGATCCCCGGGGTGAATTTCCTATCTCCCATACAATCGTCAAGGTTCCTTTTGAAGATGGGCAAAGAGACACTCTGCTTGACATGTATGGGCAGTCTATTCCAAAGTCTGAGGAGTCTCTAGGTCAGGAAACTATCCCTCCCGCATGTTTTCCTCATTGTACTGACAAGGTTTAGATCCCTGGAGCATGTGGCTCTTTAAGTTTAGCATGTCCAACAGCTCCGGGTTTGACATGGCCTTGTATGTTAAGCAGAGATCGACTCTGAGTAGATGATATGCGACAGAGTATAGCTGGAGGTTTTTTAGATGGTCAGCATAGAGCATCTGCTTTAGGACTGTGATTCTTTTAGTGAGTTATTTCTGTGGCCTTTCCAGTTGTTGCAGATGTCTTGAGAGGTACATAGCAAACAGGGCATTGTATTCTATAATGGATCTAATGAGGGATGAGTACAGTGGGACAATGATCTCCTTTTTTTCTGGATGAAAAGCCTTTAGTGATGAGGTGTGCCATATAGAAGGATTTCCTGGCTGTTGTGATGATGTGGTTATCGAAGGTGAGACCACTGTCCACCTGTGTCCCTAAGTTTCTTATCACACTTTTGGTGTTTAGTGTACTGCCACCTATGTGGTAATTCATGGGTACATGTTTTTTCCCAAAGGGGATAACTATACATTTCTTGGCATTGAGCTTGAGCCCATGGCTCTGGCACCAAGCATCTGTTTCTGTAAGGCCCTTTTGTGGAATATCCACATCATTTGGGGATTCAATAATGGCTCTCAGTTTGCAGTCATCTGCGAACTTTGTTAGCCAGAGTCCCTTAGTGTTGGCCTGTACTTCAGAGAAGCAGAAGCCAAACAAGAGCTGTCCCAGGACTGAACCCTGAGATACTCCACTTGTCACTTGTCTGGAGCTGAATTTGGAGTCGGCTACTTTTACAGTGTGGGTTCTGTCAGTAAGCCAGTTGGCAATCCATCAAGTGACATTGGGATTAATGCCCAACTTAATAAGTTTATCTATGATTCCAGAGTGGGGGAAGATGTCTAAGGCCTTGGCGAAGTCCAGATAGGCTGTGTGGACCACATTACCATTGTCTACAGCTCTGGAGACTGATTCAAAAAAGTCAATCAGGTTCAGGTGACAAGATCGGCCCTTCATGAACTCAAACTGAGTGAGGTCCAGTGTTTGAAGGTTGCCAATGTCTTTGTTTATAAGTTCTATGATAATACGTTCCATGGCCTTGCAGATCAGGCTCGTCAGACTGATGGGACAGTAGTTCCCAGGATCCAAGGTGGATCCCCCCTTGTGGAGTGGGATAACTGTAGCTGTGCGCCTCTCAGTGGGCATAAAGTCTGAGGTGAGGCTATGATTAAACATGACACTTAGGTGAGGTGCCAGTTCATTTTGTAGCTCATGTAGTACACAGCCCGGGATGTCATCTGGTCCCATGGATGCTGTATTCTTAGCTTTAGAGAGTGCGTTTCTTACCTGTGTGGCCATTATTACTGGAATTTGGCAATCTTTTGGTATTGAGATGGGCCCTTTAGGGGTGAGAGGGGGTGAAGTTGGCACTTAATCAATCTGCCAGGATATTGGCAATAGGATCAGTATATTTAATGCCATTCTGTTGTAGCTCAGAGCAGATCTGAGCATTACCATTTAGATTCTTGACATATCTATAGAATGCCTTGTGGTTGTCTTTGGAATCCTTGGCAATTTTATTTTTGTAACTAGCTTTGGAGGATTTTATGAGGGGTCTCAGCTTCTTACTAAGGCTGGTAAGGAAGTTATTTGGATCCTGGGATTTTCCTCTTTTTTGCAACACTTTTTTCCTTTTGTTGTAAAGTTTGTTTATGGCAGGGGACCACCAGATTGGCTTCCTTATTTTGGAGGAGAGCATCTTGGTTCTATTTGGGATGGCATGATTCATGCACGAGTGGATGTGCGCATACAGTGCCTAAGTGTAGGATTCAGCAGTCAAACTTTCAGTTCCCGTCTGCATGGGTTTCATGAAGTTTGTCACTTCTGACTTGAGTAGCATAAATTTGGCTTTATAGAAGTTTTTTTACAGAGGTTTCCTTACTGGGAGGTGGGGGAGGGATGCGGATGTCAGTGGTGATTAGCTTATGGTCAGACCTGAACATCGATTTCCCATGTTGGTAATGACCAGGTCTTGGATATTGGAGCCCCTGGTGGGACTATGGATTAGTTGATTCAGGGCATTGGAATTTATGAATTCCAAGAACTATTGGGCAAAGGTGTTGGCACACGAGTAGTTTTCCCAGTTAATGGCAGGGTAGTTGAAATAACAAAGTATTAGGGTGTTTGGTTGTATTTTAATATTTTCTAGTATGTTTAGAAAGGTGTAGTGAGAATCTTGGGGCATGGTGGGGGATATGTAGTAAGCTACAGTTTGGCTTTCAGTCTTACCTAGTGTTAGTTGCACCTGGAGAATTTCAGACACATTGTGTTGAGCAACTAACCTGGTGGTGTGAATATCCTTGGTGAATATGGACACTCCTCCACCTTTAGTGTTTCGGTCCTGGTTTGGTGGCCAAAAGGTGTGGTAAGAGTTGTAGCCTGGTATTGCAGGGGTGCTCTCTGGAGCCTTGAACCAGGTCTCAGTTACTGCACAGATATCGATATTCTCCATTTTTAGGAGTGCCTCGAGAGAGTGCATTTTGAGGTTTAGACTTCTAGCATTGAGTAGCATTACCTCCAGATTTTGCATGCTTGAACCTGTTACGGTGGTGGTTTTATCCTTTGAACTTTGCCTAAAAAAGGCACTATAGGGATGGCAAGAGCCTTAGCCAGTAACCTGAATCCCAGGGGTGACAGGTGCAGACCATCTCTGACAAAGCATCGTGGTCAGTTGATCATGTCGCCCCAGGCAGACAAATACTGGATCCCCTTTGAATGACACCAGAAGCTTAGCCAATTGCTGAAGTCAATCATTTTGTCCTTATACTGTGGTATCATTCTGTAACTGCGGTGGTGGTGCTGCGGTAGCATTGTCGCTTCACAGTAAGACGTTGTCCTGTTCGATTCTTAGCTAGAGCATCTTCTGTGTGGAGACATGCGTGAATGGTGTACCTTCACTGAAGGTTGTGCATCAGGGCTGGCAACTCAGCAAGTAAAAATCTACTGCCAATCATTAGCGGACCGGAGTTCCGCTGTGGCAACTCCTAACCGGGAAAAGCCGAAAGACACAACAACATCTGTGGTATCATTCTGTGTGAAGACAGGATGCTACTCAGGGCTAGGGTCATACCTGCCTGGGCGACATGATCCGAGAGCTCTTTGATTTCTCTTTTCATGTAGTCCAGGGAGGTACGTCTTAAGTCATTCACTCCAACATGGACAATGGCAGAGTCATATTTGTACCTGTTGTGGAATGACTTGAGTGCACGTGTTATGTGGTGGATCCTGGCACCCGACAGGCAGCTGACTGTAATTTTCTCCTTGTTCAGCCTGGTGAGTGGGACATCAGTGTGCCTGACTATAGAGTCACCTATGACTAAAGTGTTGGGTACATTGTCTTGCCTTAGGGGCTGTTGTTGGGTGGCATACTGGTGTTGTGAGCTATGTGACATGTTGGTTGTGATTGGTGTTTGTTTGTGTTTCAGCTTTGGAGGTCCTTGTTGCTTGGGCAGGTTACTGTTAAGGGCCTCTGCATATGAGGGCTTAGTGTTGCTATGTGAGGGTGATGGTGGTGTGGGTTTAGAAGGGCTATGCATTGCTTGAGGTCTAGTGTGGGTGTTAACCTTCTCCTCTTGACTGTCTAGCACAATCTTGGGTGGAGAGAGCTTTACTTCCAGTTTGGCTATGTAAGTGCATCGTTTGCAGGTTGTAGTGTTGGGTGGTAGAAGGGGAGGGTTGTCTGTGTACATGAGGCAATTGCTGCATTGCCCCAGTATGCCCAGATTCAACAAATGGACAGGAAAAATCACCGGAAGCTGACCCTTGGACATGCCGGGTTTGGTGCTTTTTTTTGTAAAGTACAAGCGCTGTTTTCCCTTACCTTAGCAAGGTACTTTGCAATTAGATAGATAGATAGATAGATAGATAGATAGATAGATAGATAGATAGATAGGCAAATAGATATAGATCCTTGGCTAAGAAGTAAAACAAAGAAGGCCAACTTGTACGTTAAAAAAACTAGAAGGAAATTTCCCAATTTGACTATATGGTTTACATTTACATGCTTTCTATATATAAGATGGGTGGTTCATAGGTTCATAGGTAAGCACTAGGTTAGCTGCCCTTGTGGGCCATTTTAAGCCTAGCCAGTTTCACTTTTTGTGCTTGAAATAACCTATCCCATTTGGTTATAGTTTGGCCTTATACATCCCACCATTGATATTTATATATTACCCCTAATGAGAATAACTGGGAGCATCCCCTGGATAAAGCATTTCAGAGGTGCCTCTGCCCATTAATGGTATGGGGGGGTCCTGGGATATATTTTCTTTTTTCCCATCCATAGATCTAAGTTGCATCTGCATATGGACAGGGAGAATTTTGTTTTATGTGGAAGGGGAGTCTGTTACACAGCAGTATTATCATCTGTGAGTTATACCTTTCCCTCCAAATCAATTCTGTTGATGTTGCAGAAGAGGTTTATCTCCCTAGACAGAGCATTTCTGATGCAATTTGACTTGCTGCTGTGTAGTAAATCCATCAATAATGGTGTTCTATTTGGCTTTTAAACCAAGTTTTTAGAACAGTCTTTCATATGGATAACCACATTTTACCCATTTCAGGGTTACATCATGACACTGTGCAGGTAGTGGGTTCATCTGATGTGTACTTTTGGAATTTTTAGTCACCATCCCCACCTTCAGAACAGCAGAAGACAGATCACGAAATACTCTGTAGTAAAAACATATTTTCCAAATGAAGTACCATTTGCCAGAGTGTTGACGATAACAGCACTCCAGATATACTAATAAGATAATATTTTATAATTGCTCTACTGTAGAGCAGAAACCTTGATATTGGAAAGGAAATATCCAGCAAAGCAAGGAGATAGTTACAATTTAAAGAAAAACAAATAAAAACTGTGAAAATCACCCAAGTCTATTGCAGACCTGAAAAACATGCATATGTGTGGGTGTTGGGGGAGAAGGAATTTGTTCATATGTTTTCTGGACTTGCACAATGTTGTTCATGTCTTAGGGCTACTGCAAATATCAGCCAAGTAAACAGGACAAGCCCTGCCCACATCCATAACTTTTTTATTAGTCTGATAATATCTGAATAATATGAAGTATTGTTTTCTATCCTGAAGTCTAAACTTACCGTCTTTTTACAAATGGAGACATTGATCAAGCAGTGAAAGGTTGTGCTGTCTTTTGATAGTCACTGTATATGCCAGTCTACATGCCAATAAAATATTTTGCTTTTGATAGTTATATAGCATTATATGATAAACAAATACAAATATAAAATAAGGTCACACATACAAAATGCACACTTGTTTGAAAATAACCCTTCAAGGAAATCACCTTTCCATAAAGGTAAAGCAAGCTCAGGATTGGGTGATTGCTCAGATTAAGACACACCAATTTGCTTTGCAAGCTGTGGGCATGTCTGTTGACCAGCAGACTGATTTTGAAGTTACTAACCTTTAAATAATTTAACCATTTACTCACCCCCACCCCACTGGAGAGCTGACTATGTAATCTGAACAACTGATGATCTCCCTAGAGTGAGTAAACAATTGTAAATTTGTTATAATTAGGATGCATTTATAAATAAAGACACAGCAGATTATAAACAGGATGCAATGATTGCATATTTGCAAGTCTGTTTAGGACTTTTGCTAATGTATATCATGGAGGGAAATCATAATAGCTTATTTACCATATTGTCATTGACCTTCTAAGGACCTGATTACTCGCTCTAGGGTGATACACCCAATGACAGAGTTGACTTTAGTGAATCAGAAATTAGCACAGAATTATAAAAGTTATAATTTTCTGGTAAATTTAGGTAATACAAGCTCTTTCATCTTAACTGTGGGCAGTTTTTTTTTTTTTTTGAAGTTTTGAAGTTTTGATCTGAGCTGGTGAAAAATTATTAAGACTTAACTTGTCTTTTGGAAACAAAAGCCTAATAACCATTTCATCAGGTTCAGTAAATAAGTCTGTATAAAATCTAACATGCTGTATTTTATTTTGAAAAATAAGAAGTGTTTTACGTGAGGCAGTCAGAGTACCATAAGATGCTTGCTTCTCCAAAGTGCTAATAACAAATTATTGCTTTTAACAGGATTATCACATTGTTGAAAAGTATTCGGCACTTCATATAGCACTTTCCAAATGTCTGCTTTGGTATTACTCATTTTAGCTGGGAGTAATGCAGTTTGATGTGTTTGGCATATATTGTTTGTCAGATGTGTGTTTACCAGTATTTATACATTGGGATGCAAATTGTCTATGCACTAAAAAAATCAGACTTAAAAATAGACTGAAACTACCACTTCAATGGGTCAAGTATATATGTGCCTTAACCATCTAAACTTTTGTCACTGGCTGAAGAACATTCCAGAAAAAGCCCTTGTCCTCCAAACTGGTGAGAGTTCTTAATTAAACTCTCATGCTCTTTCACTGAGTGTGGTTATATTTTGTATATGCCATGCAGATGTCACATCAAGGGCATGGCTTGCCACTGCTCATCTCAGTTTGTCTTAACCTGAACAATTGCCTAAAGTTAATAATAATATGGTGCAGGCGGTTTGCCTTGTTCATGGAGGTTGTGAGGAGGGTTTGCCACCCGCAGAAAAACATTATTTCTTAGTATGAATTAATTTCAGTCTTTTTTCACTGAAAACAGCATTTTACTAGTTCGACTTACAGTGGGTTACTAGGCCATGCACACATATACACACACACCAAACACACACATGCTCAGTCTCACAAAAATACACAAACACACACACACACACACACACACACACACACACACACACACACACACACACACACACGCAAACACACACGCACACACACACACACACACACACACACACACACACACACACACACACACACACACACACAGGCAAATGTTATAGTTGCAAATTTATAGCGAAAGAGAGAAAGACCACCATGCTAAGTAAAGTAGCATTGTAGATTCCCATAGTGAGTTGGCCTACCCTACAGTCTGACTGGGATTATGAATCTTCATGTGAAAAAGTACAATATCACTCTGCAAAATGCTATCGCATCTTCAAGCTGGTTTCCTGTTCTTTCTGCATTAGTCCTGCATAAGCCTGTCTAACTTTATTGCCAAATTTCATTATAAAATTATTTTTGAATCAAGCAATATTATTAGCCAAATAGTTTCAGACCCTAAAGCAAGGAAAAATAATTGCTGTTCAGGACCAAGAAGGAGCAGTTGCCTAATTGGAAGCAATCTCTCCTTAACCCAAACAAGCAAATAAGACCACTAGTGAAATCCTCCAAAGCAAACTCTGAGACTAAACTGGCCACATTTACTAAAGGCAATCATATGGCCTTCTTTACATATGTCCGCAATCTCAAAGGAAGCAGTCAGATCTGCTCAGAACTGATGGTCAAGGACACCACATACACAAATGCCGTAGATATAACCAACCTTCTGGCAGACAGGTTCAGTGAAAACTTCACTCATCTGTCCTCCATCAGTAAATCAGGACATCCCCAGCACCTGCCCCCCTCCCCTTATCTCTAGGAAGCAAGTCATCACTGCCCTCTCAAAGGGAATAAAATACAGCCTCCATGGGACCTGATAACATCCCAGGCTGCATCCTACATGAACTCAGGCAGGAATTTGCAGCACCATTATTCACCCTATTCAACCAAAGCCTGAGTGCCAGCTTCATTCCAGTCAATTAGAGGACAGCCACTGTCATTCCTTTGCACAAAGGTGGAGCGTCCACCTATCCAGGAAATTATAGACCCATCAGCCTAACTAGCCTGATCTGCAAGGCCATGGAAAGGATTATCACAGACCTCATTAAGAAGGACTTTGGTAGCCTCCAAACACTCAATCCCAAACAGTTTGGTTTCATCAAGGGGAGGTCATGCCTTTTAAATTTGGTAGACTTCTTTGAGACAGTCATCAAAGCCATGGATGAGCAGAATAGTGTGCACCCTGCCTACCTTGACCTGACCAAAAACTTCTATACTATTCCCCACTCGGGTATAATAGATAAACTCTCTCAACTAGGCATCAATCCACATGTTACCAGATGGGTAGCAAACTGGCTTCCTGATAGAACCCACCTAGTCAAAATAGGGGAAGCCACCTCAACCAGTAGACCCGTAATGAGCAGTGTACCCCAGGGATCAGTCTTGGGGCCTCTGTTGTTTAAGATATAATTTTCTGAGGTTCAGGCCAAAACCAGTGGGTTATGGCTAACCTAGTTTGCAGATGACTGCAAGATGGGTACTGTCATCAATTCCCCTAGTGATGTGGACATTCTCCAAGAGAGTCTCACCCAAACAAATGACTGGTGCCAGAAACATGGCCTCAAACTGAATGCTAAATAATGCATCATCATCCCCTTTGGAAAGAGGGACATCCCCACAAATTATCAAATTAATAACAAGGTCCTTAGCACACAATCAGTCATGAGGGACTTGAGCACCCAGGTTGATAGCAAACTGACTTTTGACCACCATATTGCTTCATTTGTACAGAAAGTTTTCTACATGGCTCACCACATTACTAAGGATATCTCATCCAGGGACAAGGAGGTCATAACATCCCTGTATTCTTCTCTTATAAGACCCACTATTGAGTACAATGCCTCTTTCAGCATGTACCTCACAAAGCACATGCAGCAGCTGGAGAGACCACAGAGTTTCCTCACCAGGAGAATCCAGAGCCTCAAACATCTACCGTACACAGATAGGCTAAAAGCCCTGTCCCTCTACTCAGTCTCATACAGACTCCTCAGAGGTGACCTCTGTCTGGCATACAAACCAATCTCTGACTCCGCTTTAATGGGACTTCTGCATATCCTCAAGTCTAGCTCTACTCGTGTAAAACACATGTCTGACCTCAACCTGGTCTATAACATCAATAGGACTTGTTGGTGGGACAGAATTGTGTCCCAGAGACTCCCCCTTCTGTGGAACAGACACACTCTCCAAGTCAAGCAGAGTACCTCATTAACCCTTTTTAAGTGCAACCTGGATAACTGGATGGGGAGCAGAATATGCACCCCTGGAATTCTACATGTGTCCCTGCTGGACAGGAGCATCGGATGCCTACTTGTCAGGACATGGGCTAAATTCTTGGCTAGGCTTGTAAGGACCTCAGGGTCAATAGCCTGGTAACTTCCTATGATCCAATGATCCCATGATCCTATGATCTTTTGTAATAAAGCTGTTTCCTTTTTATTGATTGGTATCTGCAGTGCATACCTTTATCTTCAATTTAAAAGCAGTGGCAATTCTGCTCTCTGCTAATTAAATAATATAATTATTATCATAATAAAAAGCCCTAAACCAGTGTGTGTTCGTGCATGTGTGTGTGTGTGTGTGTGTGTGTGTGTGTGTGTGTGTGTGTGTGTGTGTGTGTGTGTCTGTGTGTGTGTGTGTGTGTGTGTGTGTGTGTGTGTGTGTGTGTGTGTGTGTGTGTGTGTGTGTGCGTGTGTGTGTATGTGTGTGTCTTAACTTGTTTATTTTGTAATGCTTGTGGCCTTTTCATATCAGAATAAAGTATAGCACGGTGTTTTATATGGTGATTATGTAAACTCTTAGCGCAGACTGGAGAAACGTATTGCTTAGTCATACAATATAGCAAATTCAGCTATGTGCTTAATTAGCTGATTATGTCTAGTCTAAATCTGGTAAAACTGTGTTTAGCATGTTATCATTCATTCACTCATTGATACAAACTTTATTCAGCAAAATCACAGGGGAGTCAGAGTATACCCTGGCAAGCATCTGGTACATGACAAAGAAACAACCCTGGACGAGACACCAGTCTATCACAGGAAGCACAAATGCACTCAGTCTTACATCACTTTTGGATGTATTACTGGCAGATAGGAGGACACTAATTTACCCAACAGCCTGTCTTCCAAGTGAAAATCCACACAGACCACCAGCAGGGCATGCAGAATTTATATAGGAGACACCACCTCAGCTGAGAATAGGAACTAAGCCTGAAAACCCTCTATGAGATAATTATTACTTCTGCAGGATATTCACAACTGTGTTTGTGTTGTATGTGTGTTTGTGTGTGGAAGGCTTTAATTTTTGCAGTCAAATATGTATGCAGTAAATTAAACATTCCAGGTCAAGATCTTATAAAATGAAAAGATTACTCACTTTTGCCTCGATTTATGACTGAATTAGTTCATCTGATGTAAGTGAAAATCAAACGGGAGTCAGAGCATTACATGACAAGCATTGAGTACATGCCAATGAAACAGCCTGGATGGGGCGCCACTGTATCACAGGAAATACAGATACATTTAGTAATATACCACTTACGGACCTGTGAGCAATTAAGAGGACTTGTGATTTTGCCAATGGCATGGCTTTGAAGTGAAAACTCACATAGGCACCAGCAGGACATGCAGATTTTATAGAATATACCCCCGTTGAAAATGGGAACCAAGCATGAGAACCAACATATATGAAATAATTATTACTTCTTCTGGGCATTTTCAACTGTGTGTGGAGTATGTATTTTTAGAACTGAATAATGTATGCAAACATTCCAGCTCAAGATATTAAAAATGCCTTTGTTTGTTACAGAATTACTTCATCTGATTTAAAGTGATGGGTTATCTCAAACTTAATTTTGCTTTACTTATCAGTCCAGGATTATCTTTCTAATGCAGGGCTTGCAACATAGTGAGAGTTTATTGCAAGCAATGCTTCCTTACTTATCACAGTTTTCCCCTGATCAGTAACTTACTACATGTTAGGAACAAAAAAACACGATAAAAAACTGAAAAAAGAACTCTGGCTGAGCAGCGACCCAAACAACTACGTACAAAGTCGTGCACTGAAGTTTAATATCCTTTAATACGAAAAGCGGACAACCACAGTAAATCACAATGCCACAACGAACAGTAAATTGTTAAAGGTTTTCACCTTTATTTTCATATTCCCTAATCATGAGGTTCATAACCTCAATACCTGCTTTGTTAAAAACTTCCATTAACTGTTGGTGTAAAAGACTATCTGGTTTTACATTATTGGGGTACTTAAAAAATCTCAAACCTTTAGGTACCCGGTTTACATGCACATATTGTTTTAAATAGTCTATTTCCAATTGATTAAATTTAAATAAATATAACATCACTAAAATTCTTAAAATGGTCTTCAAAATTATCTACATTATTAGAAGACATACCTTCAACAAAGTTAAATCTCTTAGTAGTCCAGGTCTCAAACTTTAATTCAAAATGTTTGTTAATGTTCGAACATTGTCCTTTTGTAGCACAATTCCTCATCAATATAGAAGTAGTGTTACCATTGTAACTCCCAGTACACATATTCAAACTATTGTCCGCTTGGTTAAACACCGGTCTATTTCCCTCAAGTTCAAATCCTTGATTTGGTGCTCTTTCTCTACGCCCATTAATATTGTCCAAAAATTGTTGTTGGTTGCCAGGGAGACCAGTTCCAGCTTCCTGTCCACCGTCTCCCAAGGCATTTGTTAACTTCGTCAGCAAAGCCAAAACTTTGTTGAACTCCGACCTAGTGACCGGTGTATTGTCCTGAATGTCATCTTTAACATTGTCTCTAAAAACCAAGGGGGTATCCTCCAAGTTGTCGGTTCCCTGCTCACCAGCCATACGAACTAAGAACAAAACTACGTGTTAGGAATGCTTATTTTCAGTAAATGCTTGTAAATTAAACATAATGCAGTATAACAGGATTTTTTACACTAAGCAGAGTGATATAATATGACAAGGCTGCTTTACCTGCTCAGGTACTTGTAATGTAGATAGATTGATTTCTTAAAGGAGGTAGCTTTTTAAGTGGTGGAATCATTTCCCAACTAGGACCTGGTAACATGGGAGGCTTGCTCCCCCTTGCAAAATAGGATATATTTTCTTCTTCTAACCAAATCTAGTAATAAAGGATGCTAACTTGCCTTAATAGAATTTTTTTCTGGCAATAGAAAAAGGGATATTTATTTTGGTAATGATCTTGTAAAGAGCAGGGAAAGAATTACTTCCCTCTACAATGCATTATAATATAATGGGAACATTTCTCTGTCCATAGCCTTGTAATACAATGTAATTGATTCCCAAAATCAAAATATTATAACGTGAAAAGATTGCTACCCATGTGCAAAGGCCTTATAATATAATTGGATTTTTCACCTGATAAAAGTGTTCATGCCAGATGTCAGGACTGCTTCACTGGTCACAGATTTATAACATGGGAGGGTTATAACAATGTTAAGGTCAAACCTGAAATGAGTGCAACAAGGATAGTAGACTACAAGAAAGCATTTTGTGCAGATTATAGTAAAATTTAAAAAATTGAAATTGGGAAGAAGACTTTAAGTTGGGCTTTATTGAAGATAACCAAATGTGTTTTACAATAAAGTGGGAAAATTATTAAGAAATGTTCTCCAGTCACTATAAGGTATACAAAAGGGGTTCAGAATGACCCACAATAGTGGTACAGAAACCTATTTACATAATCTTGATTAAAGAAGCAAAGATGGAAGGGGATAAAAACTAGTCCTCGGATAGGAACACAGAGAAATATAAGGACTCTGATAATGAATTAAAATAATTAAGATGGGCAGAAACTAGATATGACCACATTCTGGTTAGGTTTACTAGTGATAACTAAAGTTATTTTTAACAACCATATTAAAGAAAGTAGAAATCAAAATTGATCCAATATATTATCATAGATGAAAACAGAATACTAAGTGATAAGGAAGAGGTTTTGCAGTTAGGATGGAGAAGATCTGATAAATGTAGATATAATATTAGTGATGTGCACCCTGACATAGATGTAAGTCGGGTGCAAGAAGCACTTAATAAACTCAAAAAGCACTCAGTATCTGGACCAAATTAATTAACTGGTTATTTCATATGGAACATTAAAGGGCTGTTGTACCATTCATTACAGTACCTGTTTCAACTAATGTTTATTGTACTGATTATGTACCTGAGCAATGAAAAATTGCTCATGTTACTCCAAACATAAAAAAAGGATGTGGGGTGATGCCAATAACTTTAAATACATTAGTCTGACCAGTATAATTGGAAAGGAGTTTGGAGAAATGTATATCTATTAGTCTGACCACTATAACTGGAAAATGGTATAACAGGAAAGGTTTTAGTACATGTACTGCTAGTATATATACTATTGCAATGCTTTGAAAATGTCAATACATCAAACTATGGAAAGGTATTCCAACACAGCCTCACAAAGGGAAGATCTTGTGTTACAAATCTGATTTACTTCTCTTTAGAGGTGTTAACTTCTGATGATGCTAACATTCCAGTTGATGTTATCTTTTTTAACTTGGTAAAACCATCTGACTCAGTCCCTAAAAGTTACATAATACTGGCAACACAGAAGTGGGGATTATTTTTTTGGTTCAATGGACTTAACTAGTTAGGAAAGTGAATGTGTAAAGAGAAGCTTACAGAAACCCTATTCATAGTTACAAGAGGTGTTCTCCAGTGATCCATTCCAGGGCTTTTATTATTCCATTTCTTTATGTCTACTATCTCCACAAACCGTTAAATGTTGGTCTGCAAAGTTTGCCAATGACACTAAAATTGCATGTCTAGATACCGGGTCCCTATTATATCATTAAAGATGCAAAATCTTGAATGCGTCTTCATCAAACTGAAATTAACGAATATTTAAAAGAGCGAAAGGGCATATAAGTGATTTCTTTCCATAGGAAATCGCTTGGCCCAAAAAAAAAAAAAACACTACAAACAAAGTGGAGGGCTTCACCCCCCACACTCCCCAATGTGGGGGTCTGTGCCCCCCACACCCTCCTAACTAAATATACCAACTCTGAGATCACACTACAATGCGGAAAACAGCAAAGTAACGGAGATAGCCAAGCAATTTCTTTACCAGGGAAAGAAATCGCTTATATGCCCTTTCACTCCTTTAAATATTCGTTGTTTTCAGTTCGATGAAGACACATTTGAGATTTTGCATCTTCGATTATATAATAGGGACCCTAGATACCAATACTGACAATCAAAGCATAACATAGAAGTATATTGATGAGTTAGATGGATGAGCTTACTCCAGTAAGGTGTCAGTTAACTGGAAGAAATGTTCAGCTTCTTCTGAACTCCACTATTTGTTGTTATTACAACAGTCTTACCTGTTGCACACCCACCCCCACTGGGAACCCTTGTATGAGACCAAACACTATTTCTACTTGAGTCATTGGGTCCTTTTACTGAGTTTTCCCTAATTCTACCAATGTTTCTGGGACTTCAAACCACTACAGGACTGCCCAAATCAGCTTTCTTGGTACCTTGTCATATGTTTTCTCCAGGTCTAAAAATGCTCAGTTGGAGTCTTTCCTCATCTCTAGTTTCTTCTCAACTATCTGTCTCTCTGTAAGCATCAGGTCAATTATGCTGCATCCTGATCTGAATCCGAACTGCTTTCTTACTTTCTACTACTCTGCATATTCGATTACCAATCACCCTCTCCAGAAATTTCATGCAATGTGACAGAAGTTTGATACCTCTGTACTGCCCACAGTTGTGAGTGTCGTCTTTGTTCTTGAACGCCGGCACTAGTATGCTAATTCTCCATTCATCTGGGATATGCCTTTCTGTCCACACTGCTATGAGTATCTTTATGAGCCATTTCTCCCCTATGTCACCCATCATCTTTATTATATCTGTTGTGCTCTCATCTGAGCCGGCTGCTTTCCCTGACTTAATTTTCCTTAGTGTTGTTGTGGTGGGCTCCTCCTCTTCTCTCATCATAGACCATGACTGAGGCAGTACTGCTTCAGTGGGGCTTTCTTCATTCAGAAGCTGCTGGGAGAATTCCTTCTATCTGCCTTTGATGTCCTGTGGATTGGTGAGCAGGTTTTTGCTGGCATCACTTATGAAGGGTGTCTGACTATATTCTTTATCTTTCTGTGTTTACCTTGCAACCTGATAGAGTTTCTTTATCCCCATCTGATGACTTACTTTCCAGATGCTGGTAGAGTGCCTCTAATGTCTTGTTCTTTGCTCTTGCAACTGCTCTCTTCACCTTTTTGTTAGGCAACCAGTATTCCTTCTTAGTCTGGTCCATCTTTTCTATTTCCCTCTTTTTCCTGCACTCCTTCTTTGTTTGATGACTTCTTGGACTTCTTCATTCCATCACCAGCTTTAATTACTTACCTTATTTCCATACTATGCTTGGCCACATGTCTGTTTTGTAGTCCTCACACATGTTGTTTTGAGGTGCTGCCATTCTTCTTCATCTCAGCCTATTTCTTCTTCTTCTTGAGGTGCTAGAGCCCTAAGTAATTTCTTGAATTGTTGTACTTTCTCTACAGTCAACTTCTATGTCTTCAGCCTGGTCTCTGTTGACCTTAGAGTCTTCTCTGACCATTGCTTGCAGCCAATTGTAGCAACCAGTGGTTTTATGCTGTGGGCCAACTGTTTCATTGAGGATGACCTTTCAGTCACTGATTCTACCCCAGTGCCCTTTCTTTACTAGGAGGAAGTCTGCCTGAGTTGCATGTTGGCCCTCTTATATGTGATATTGTGACTGTCTCTCTTTCTTAATCATGTGTTGACTACTATCAAGCCATTGCATAAACTTGAAAAGGGCAATATTAGAGTATGCAAGCGGTTTCTGTACATACAGTGAGGAAGACATTAATTACCTGTAGAGCATGCACATGAGCTTTACTAAGCATATTTAGTGAGTTAACAGAGTAAAATATGAAGCAATTTTAGGCACAGCAGTGCCAAGATGTAGGATTTAAGGAAAGAAAGAGCCAGATGAAAGGGAAGGGTGGACTTTTTTATAAGGAGGATACTGACTGCGTGGTGATAGAATGCAAGTCGTGTCTAGAGGATGTGGAAAGGGGAAGGAGGTACAGAACCAGCTTGTGGGGTATATAAACAGGGTAATGGCTGGCACTGAAAACCAATTATCTAAGAACTCATTTGAGTTATGCCACAGAGTTCTTGAATTTCAAAGTGACATGCTATGCAAAGTGATTAAGAAGGAAAATGTACAAGTGATCGTTTATATTAATATATCTTCAGTAAAGTTGAAAATGCATATAGGAAGGTAAACAAAAACAAGGATGAATCTATTGATTTGGTCTAAGAAATGGAAGTGAAGGTCAAAGGCTTCAAACAAAACAACCTGTGCAGGACAGTGAAATAGAACACTTTGACTTGTATTGACAAATGGACAGGGATGAGACTTCAAATTCAGATGCTGGATTAGAAATGCATACGATGAAGTTTCATGACAATAAAATCAAATGTAAAGTGGTAGGGTAGGAAAAATAAGCCTTGCAAGGACACAAGGGGTTAGTTATCAGTAGGGAATTATTAGGATTTTAAAGACAAACTGTGAACTAGGCATAAAGATAAACCAGCATGCTTTAAAGGTGAAGTAGCTTTACAAGTGTAGTTGAAAAGAAAACTGTGAATCTAACGTGGCTGAGACAGAAAAGGTTGATGAACCTGCATTATGGGAAAGCTTTAAAAGATGTAGCAAAGCCTAATTTATATTTGAACAGAAGTCAGCAAGAATATGCCTTGTAATTTATTTAGTAAAAAATATTATAAATTATGTTTTTATAGAAAAAGTGAAAAAGGTATGCAGAAGCTTTGGAAAAGGTGACAGTGTTGCATAACTGTATTGTTTCAGTTTTCAATAGGGACATAGAGGGAAAATTTACTAAGCATTTGGGAGTCTGTACAAAATGGAAGCTTAAAAGTGCAGAGGTGCTGGAAGAAAAATAACAACATTAAAAGAATATTAAAGATCAGAGACCAGAGTGTCTGTCTCTTCTGAAACAAGGAGCTACATTTTGCAGCATGTTGCCTTTTAATGGAACTTTGCAAAGCAGTATTTCCAATGGACCGGGAGTGGCCACAGAAGTCCATATGCACAAAGGAGTTATTTCTAAGCTTGATGACTACGGATCATTAAGTAAGAATTCTGGTTTGTGTAAAATAATGAAGCAGCTGTGGTTTGAATCATCTGATTCATCATGGCTTTACTGAAGGAAGGTCACAGAAACATTGATAATGCTTTTAGTGAGACTGATCTTGTCCTAGATGGGGTTTTGAGGCAGGCAGATGGCTGTAAGGTAGAAAGCAGCATGCTAGAGTTGGAATTGACATGACAGGTATGAGAGAAGACACTAATGGAATGCTGCCAGCCTTTCTTTTATTTTCTCCTTTTCAAGTATTTTGGAGTATTATCCCCTGCAGATTTTGGTGTTTTTCCCTTTTCATCTATGCCCTTTTTATAAGATATTTAGGCAACACTTATGCATGTCTATACTCTTTTGCCAACATCATCTTTGCTTTGGAATCTGCACTAGGTCATTTGAATTTAGGTTCAATAACCTGGGACTCTACTGGTATCCTACATGCTAAATTCATTTAGTTATGGATGACATAAACTTTGGTTTTGTATTTATGCTGCCAGCTATATTAAATCTAGTTTAGAAGGTCTTTATTTATAGTTCATGCACTGTTTTTGAATAAAAGTTGGTGCTTCAGCAGATGATACTGAAAGTCCTTGAATGGCAATACAACATATGAAGTTTAACTCATGAGTCTTGGTAACTAGATTGTACAAATAATGTATATTGTATTTTTTTTCTTAATGAAACCAAGTTGATTGCAACCCAATAAATTCAATTCCCAGAGGTTTTCTGCTAGAAGGTCCAAAACTTGGTGTTCTATTAGTTTATTAGTTTGGCTGAAATACATATTGGTCCAGCATTTTCAATTAAATCTGGTTTAATTTTGTCCTTATGAATATGAACAATATGTATGCTCTGCCATCATTTTAGTTTCTCCATTACTAATAATGCTTTTCTAGACTTAAGAATGGGGATAATAGCTCATACTATAGTTTGATAGGAGATACTAGGCTATTGGCCCAGAGGTCCTAATAAGCCTAGCCAATAATTTCACCCATGTTCCCACACATTCAGCACCTGTTTTCCCTGTCCAGCAGGGATACAGGTGGGATCCCAGGGGTATATTTTCTGTTTCCCATTCAGTCGTCCAGGTTCCTCTTAAAGAGGGCTAGTGAGGTACTCTGCTTGACATGGAGAGGGAGTCTATTCCACAGATGGGGAAGTCGTTGGGACACAAATCTATCCTGCCAGCATGTTCTATTAATGTCACAGACCAGGTTGAGACCTTGTGTGTGGGTTGTGCGAGTGGAGTTTGACTTACGGATATGCAGCAACTCCATCAAGGCTGAGTCTGAGACAGCCTTGCATGCAAGACACAGGTCAGCTCTGAGCAGTCTGTATGAGACTTAGTAGAGGGACAGGGCTTTTAGCCTATCTGTATAGGATAGGTGTTTGAGACCCTGGATTTTCCTGGTCAGGCACCTTTGTGGTGTCTCCAACAGCTGCATGTGCTTGGCAAGTTACATGCCAAAGGGGACATTGTACTCAATAATGGGTCTGATAAGGGAGGAGTACAGGGATGTTATGACCTCCTTGTTCCTGGATGAAATACCCATACTTATGAGGTGGGCCATGTAGAAAGCCTTCCATATAATGGAGGCAACATGGTGATCAAAAGTCAGGTTCATAGGTTGATACTAGACTATTGGCCCTAGGGCCTATACAAGCCTAGCCATAACAATTCCCTGGCTATTTCTTCCCACACTATTTACTTCCCTGGACCCCTGTGGCCGAAAAGTGTGGTAAGAGTTGTAGCCTAGGTTGCTATCAACTTGGCTGCCCAAGTCCCTCATGAATGATTGCATGCTTAGTACGTTGTTATTAATGTGATAATTAGTGGGGATGCCATTTTCCCCAAAGGGGATAATGATGCATTTTTTGGCATTCATTTTGAGGCCATGCTTTTAGCGCCAGTTATTAGTTTGGGTAAGGCACTCTTGGAGGATCTTCACATCACTAGGGGAATTTATGACAGTACCCAGCTGAATTATTAATATCTTTATGTGTAATAGAATCAGGACCACAGGCTTTAGATTGGAATTTACAACAGGGTGTCACTTATCCCAATTTAGTTACAATGTCACCAGAAACAAGAAAGAGAATATGTATTAAAAAGACTTATATGGGCTGAGAAAGGAAGAGAGAAAAAAAAACTAATCCATTTTATTTGTAAGCATTTCAATGGATTAGCTAAGCTAGAGCTTCCCACAAGAAGAAGATGGAGGGGACACTGGGACACTGACATAATATGACATATAGTTTAAAGGCATATTTTTACTTATACATATATATATATATAGTGTATACTCACAGACACACAGACGCAGACACACACACACGCATACGTGTGTGTGTGTGTGTGTGTGTGTGTGTGTGTGTGTGTGTGTGTGTGTGTGTGTGTGTGTGAAAAAGAGAGAGAGAGAGAGAGAGAGACGACTGGCAGCAGAGCAAATGAGTCGGCATAAAATATATTATGTTATGGCTGTTATATGGACTGGGGTAAGTAGAGCAGTAAAATGCAGATGGTGGAGTGAATGAAAGCAGAAGAGGTTGGAAGAATGAAGTATGTGCTGTCAGAGAGGAAGCAGACAGAACTTCGGAAAGATGATTGTAGGGGGGATAGGTAAGGTGGCTGTGATACAAAGGAGGGATACGGATGAGAGAAGTATTTAAAAGAAAACAGTAGATCTGATGATGTCCCTTTCATCCATCCCTCAAGAGATGGGTTATCAAATCTGATAAGGATCCGACTTTGGCCATAATTACACTTCACATACAAAGCTCAGGCTCCTCCCTTTACCCATAATCCTCTGCAACTACAGAGTTATCTCAGATCTCATTTTCTAAGGATGCGATTTCCATCGCTTAATTTTGGATTCAGCTTAAACAAAGCTAATTTTTAATAACTTGCTATATTTAAGGAGTTTACCCTCATCTATGTTTGCTGTTTCTCCTTTTCTTGCCTTTCTTACCTCCCTTTACTTAAAAGATATATACATTTTTAGTTTCTATCATCACCTTCTGGCACTCTTTTCCCCTCTCATTTAGCTCTCTCAGCTATAGTGTTTTTTAACTGGTAGTACTATGAGACATTTTTTTCTGTCTACTAGTTCTTGTTGTGGTTGTGACTGCTGTTCTGGTTGTTTATCCTTTTGGTGACTTGTGTGGTTTTATTCTCGACATGGCTAATATGCCATCAGGATTTAGAAAATGCATGGAGACTGTCATAAAATTCCAAACTCGGATGCACACACCAAGTGAATTTACTGTTTAGGGAATGCTCATCTGGATGAGCAATGCCCTATTTGTACCTCTTTTAGCTCCAGAGCTCTTGTTGAAAGGAGAAATAAATTATCAAAAGGTTTCCTCTTTGCCTCTACTGGAGAAGCTTCCCTTCCTCACTCTGTTGCTTCTGCTGTCTCCGCTTCTGGCAAGAAATCTTCTGATAAGTTTTAGGGTGAGAAGAGTGGTGAGTACACCTCGGGGATCACTTCTGTGGCTCTGCTCAACAGGGGCATAGGAAAATAACTTTCTTGGGTGGCGTAAGCCAGGGATCCTTGTTGGCTAGGCTTACTTAGGCCCTTGGGCCAATAGCCTAGTTCCTACCTATGAACCTATGAACCTATGAAAAGCTAAAAGAAAAAGAGAAGGATAAGGAAAAAGCCAAAGAACCCAAAAAGCATGTCATTCATCTTCCTCAGGTCTGGCCCCAAAGGTTTCTAAAACTTTGAATCCAACATTAGCATCGAACCCTATCTTCATATCAAGTATACCTCGTTTGCCAGAGCCACATTCCTCCCCTGAGCCAGTTTCTCCCAGATTGCAATCTCCTGTCCTCCAGGAAAGAACATTCCAGCATTCATCTAGAACTTCCTCCACTGATTCATCTCTCTTATCAGTGCTGTCTTCCTGGAGTTTTTCTGAAGCGGACATGGATATAACGATGCAGAATTTCTTCAAGACCTCAATACATTTGGAAGTTCTGCCAGCACTGACCACAGTTGAAAACATGGGCATGGGCCTGTCCCCTCATTTTATTATTACTCCTTCCCCAATCTGACTTCTGGGTGTTTCCCAGGATTTGTCTGTGTCAGATCCAAAACTTGGTCTTCATCAACTCTGACTGTATCTCTGATCTAATTGGCAATGAGTGGTTCAGATCCTGACAAATCTCAGATCCCAAGTGTCAACATCAGACCCAGGGAGACCTATCTTGTCTCATAGGCTTTTGGAGCCATTTTTTTCCCCAAGGAGCTTCAGCACTTGATAGCTCAGCCCTAGCATTGGCTTTAGAAAAGAGATGACCGGGGCTCTAACAACAATCCATGTTAGGTGCCGTGACTCCTATAGAAGGGGTCTTGGGTCCTGTTTTGACTTCTGCTTTTGAAGATTTTTGAGAGAGCGCTCTCTCGCTGTAGGCAGCCAACTTCCCTTTCCTACTCAGATCTGTCCATCTCCCACAGGAATTCCACGGGTCATAATCCTACACTTTCTATCCCTTTGGGAGAGCCAGCCCTTCATATTCTTGAGTTTGTCTGCATTGAGGACTCCCATTCAGTTTCTGAGTCCTCTCCAGAAAACTCCACTGAGAAGGTTTGATGGAAACATTTGTGTAAAAAGAAACACGTTGACTCCCCAGGATACTGAGTTCAATGAGGGGGACAGGTCCCCCAGATCATCCTTGAAGATGTCTCATTTGTAGAAATCCTGCGACTGCTTAGACAGAAAGGAAGTAGTCATTCAAATCCCCATCCCAGGAGTCAGTATTTCTCCAGGCTTTTGGGTCTGGCCCATCTACTTCTTGGGTGCTCTCTCCTGAGAGCAAGTTTATTGACATGATTTCTAAGTGTGCATGGAAGGAACCAGACATGGCCCAACCCATTCCATGTAAACCTGATAAGTTTTTGGTATGCCTGAAGGGTTGCCGTTATTAGAGCATGGATCCCTTCATTGATTCCATGGTGGTGGTGTTGGCCACCAGAAAGGAGCTTGTTGAGAAAAGTTCCACTGTCCATCCCCCTAAAAGGGAATCTCAGGCACTGAACAAATTTGAAAAGTGATTTTGTGCTTCAACCACCTTTGCACTTAGGATGCTTTCAGAGGGATCTGACCAAGGAGCTTTCCAACTCCATTTCAGTCCCTATCTACAGAGGAGAAAAAGTCTGTTGCTATGCAGTTGACCAGTCTTCAATTTCTTTTGAATGTGTTTATGCATGGCATTTCCAATGTGACAGAAGGCATTTCAAGAGCTGCAGACACTGGCATAATTGTTGAGAGATATACCTGAACGCTCCTGTGTGACTTTGCAGAGCACTTTAAAATGTCCTTTGTCAATGACCCCTATCATGGCTTGACAATTTTTGGCCAGATTTTAAAAAGTTGCTTTCCAAAAGTGAACAAGCTGGAAAAACATTGTCTGCCACAGGAATCTGGTTTTCTACCCACCAAAGTGCATTCACTGAAAATGAAAAGGGAGGGAAAAATCTGTGCTCCCACAAGTCACAAGGTTTTGCTCCAGACAATTCTGGTGATAGAGTCATCTCACAGGCAGAAGGGGACCTCTAATGGTGGACATCATTCCCACAGCAGAGGTTGTCCACAAATCCAAGGTTTTCATAGGATCATAGGATCATAGGCTATTAACCCACAGGTCATTTTAAGATTATCAGTTTCATCCTAATGTAATACCATAGAAATGCTAGTCAATGCCCATGACTGCATTTAGTGATGACTGCCCATGTCCTGGAGGGTTGTGGGCTCTATGCCCAGTAAGAATTTACAGTACCTCATCCACTCGTTCAGGTTCCTCATGAGCAGTGTCATAGAGGTGCTCTGTTTTACATGAACTGGTAGCCTGTTCCAAAGATGCTGCAGTCGCTGGGAGATAAACCTGTCCCTCCAACATGTCCTATTTAAGTCGCAGGCCATATTCAGATCCCTGGACCGGCTATCTTTGTGGGTGAGGGGTGGGTGGGGTGGGAGGGATGTGGATTTCCAAGATGATTGGTTTGTGGTCGGATCTAACCAGGGGGGAGTTGACTATTGGTGTAGAGCAATGGTTGCCCATGTTAGTAATGACCAGGTCGAAGATGTTGCTACCTCTCGTGTGGGTAAGAATGAGCTGGTCCAGGGCATTGGAATTAATGAATTCCAGGAAACGTTGGGCAAGTGTATTGTTACATGAGTAGTTTTCCCAGTTAATGGAGGGGTAGTTGAAGTCACCCAGTATGAGAGTGTTAGGTTGGACTCTAATATTTTCAGGGTGCTTAGGAACATGGAGTGTCAGTCTTGGGACATGGTTGTGGACCTATATCAGACTACAACCTGAATGACTGCCTTACCCAATGTTAGCTGCACCTGAAGTATTTCTGATGCGTTATGTTGGGCTACCAGTCTGGAGGTGTGAGCATCCTTTATTAATATGGAAACACCACCACCTTTGGAGCTTTGGTCCAAGTTCTGGGGCCGAAAAGTGTGGAATGAGTTATAGCCTGGTAGTGCAGGGGTCCTTTCTGCTGCCTTGAACCAAGTCTGTGTTACAGCACAAATGTAGATTTTCTCCATTTTAAGGAGTGCTTCGAGCAAGTGCATTTTGAGAAATAGACTTCTAGCATTGAGCAATATGACCCTCAGATTGCATCTCGTTTCTTTCTTGCTCCCTTGCTGAAGAAAACTTCCCAGTGCTGTACCTTGCCAGTGAAAGAGAGCAGCAATAGAAATAAAAAAGCCGCTATGCAATCGTGTCATCCAGGAGGCCCCACCAGACCAGTAAGGATCCAGAGTTTACTCAAGATTCTTTTTGGTGCCAAAGGAAAATGAGGACTTCAGGCCAATTTTGGACCTCAGTCAACTGAATAAGTATATGAAAGAAATGACATTCCAGATCATCATGTTGCAGTTCATTCTACCATTGCTGAGGAAGGACAATTGGATGTGCTCAGTAGACCTTCAGGACATGTACTACCACACAAAGATGGACAGATACTCCAAAATGTTTCTCCACTTTCAACTGTGATACAGTCACTTCCAAATCAGAGCCCTGTCCTTTGGTCTCTCCAAAGCCCCATGGGTGTATACCAAGTGTATGGCAGTGGTTGCAGCTCATCTCAGATGGTAGGGGTTCTGAGTTTTCCCATACCTGGACGACTGGCTCATAACCTCCCCCATCAGGAATCTTCTTCTCTGAGGCACAGTCTCCTTGCTCCAGCTTTTCTCACATTTGGGGATAACTGTGAACACAGCCAATTCCTAACTTCAACCCGTTCAAGCCACAGAATTCATTGAAGCTCACTTGGACATGAATTTACAAACAGTCAGATTACCGAAATTCAGGATTAACTCCCTCCAGCTACAAGTGAAGGCAGTTATTTGCTGTCAAAAGCCACCAGCAAAATTAATTCTGTGTCTTCTCAGTTCAGTGGTGGCTGGCAACACCTTAGTTCCTCTTGCCAGATATCATGTGAGAGTGGTACAGTGGACCCTACAGTACAATGGTAGATTAGATGTCAGCCCATGAGCTTTCAAGTGTCTCTCACAAAAACCTGTAAAATGTATATTCTATGGTGCCTAGTATCTCATGGTCAGCCTTTTGTTCTTCCTTCCCCCAGGGCTACATAAACCACAGATGCTTCCTAACTAGAGAAATAGGGGGCATTTTGGGGGGAAAATGGTCCAAAGCATGTGATTCCCCCCCAAACATCAGTTTTCATATCAATATCCTGGCAATTAGAGCAGTCCTCCTAATGTCACAGGACTTTGGGACTCCCTTCTCACAGGTGTGATCTCCATTAGATGGACAATATGTGTGTAGTCTGGTACATCAACAAACAGGAAGAAACATGGTCTTATGTTGACAGGCCATGAGGGTTTGTCAATGGGTGATGCCTTCTCACCATTTTCTGATAGCAATGTACATACCGGGGAATCCAATGTTCTAGCAGACAGGTTGACTAGGCTTACTTTCCTCCTGACACTGGAGGAACAGATTTTTAGCTGTTAGGCCAACCATGCTGTGATCTCTTTGTGTCGCCCTACAGCACCAAATGCACCAGGTACTTTGTCCTAATTCCCCAAGAGGGGGAACCCCTGAGGGATGATCTGACCCACACATGTCTCCCCAGTCTCCTGTTTGGCCCTCTTCCCCCCTACTCCAGTTATCCTGAAGTTTCTGCAGAAAGCACTAGGGAAGAAGGCTCCAGGTGTGGTTTTACTTCCTCTAGTCTCATCTGATTCACCCACCTTGGGTGCAAGACCCCACACCAGATCTTCTCTTTCATCTGTGCAGGATACCTCACCCAGACAGTTAAGCCCTGAAATTGACCGTATGGTTTCTCCAGTTCTGATGATGGCTAGACAGTCCAGGCTTTCTTCCAAAGTCATTCATATTTTGACATCTGCACAAAGATCTTCTATCAGACAGATTTATAAGAGTAAATGGAACAGATTTTTTATCTGTGCTTCCAGTAGAAATATGGACCATTTCTCAGCCCCTCTCCAGTGATCTTGGACTTCCTCATTTCTCCGTTCCACTGTAGAATTAGCTAATATACTGTAAAGGTCCAACTGTTATACATCTCAGGCTTTCACATTGGGCAGAATTAATATTCCATCACCTCCCTTAAATGATCTAAGGTATTCCTTAGTAGTACCTTGCTTCTTCGGCCTTCTCTTGGTGACTATGTTTATCCTTGGGATATTACAATTCTTCTACAAGCTTAAACCAGACCTCTTTATGAACCCTCAGCTATGGTTGACTTAAAGTATCAGGCTTGGAAAACCTTGTTTTTGGTAGTAGTCATCTCTGCTAGGAGAGTTTTGGAATTCCATACCTTTTCTTGTAAACCTCCTTATTTGTTTTTCCATAAGGACATAGTTCCTGTAAGAACCAGTCCTTCCTTTCTCCCTAAGGTGGCTACTGAATCATCACTTAATCAGTCTATCATCCTTTCTATTTTCTTCCATTATCCAACTAAGGAGGATGCCTGCTACACCTGCTGGATGTGCACTGCCAACTTCATTTTTATTTGCACCGCACTAAGAAGGTTAGAAAGACCGATCAACTATTTATTTTCTTTTTCACAGCCAAGTTGAGAAAGTGGATATTTAAAAATGACTTTTTCTCATGGGTTATCTGAATGTATTTCTCATGTCTATAAAGAGAAGGGGTATCCTTACCTAAAGCTCCTAAAGCTCACTTGACCAGATCAGTGGCTACCTCCACTGCCTTCCTCTACAGTGTATCACTTAATGAAATTTGTGCTGCAGCTACTTAGTCCAATGTCCTTACATTCATATGTCATTACAACTTGGATTTACAATTGAGGTCTAGAGCTTCCTTTGGGTCAGATGTCCTGTGGAATATCCTTCCGTGTGAGCTCCAAGATTGATAGTAGCTGGGTACTCTGTGCCATCCGTTGAAGAACAGATGGAAGAGACATCATCAGACATGAAAGTTATGTACTTACCATAATGATAGAGCTGTGTTGTCTGCTTCTGTCATCTCTCATATTTCCTTCCTCCTTCCCTCTTGCAATTGTTTTTCCCTTGTTCCTGGAGTGACCACAGTGATAGTTCTTATAGCTTGATCATGTACTCTATAAGCTCTAGGTTTGGAAGCAGAGTTATTCTATGATGTGTTAGGCTTTCTGTAGGAGGGTATAATTTTTTTTATTGTAAGGTATAGGCTGACTCAATCTGAGGTATCTCTCTAGTTGCAGGGGATAATGGGTAAGGAGTAGAGGTACAGGCCTATCATTATGGTAAGTACTTAACTTGCGTTTATCACAGCAGAAGAATAGGGATGAGAAAAAAAAGATGGAGCTGCAGTAGATACTGGCCAAATATTACAATTAAAATAAATAATGAATGACCAATTAAAATATATAAAATTTTACTAAAAATGCTAAAGCATGCAGGATGGTCAGAGCCATGGGTTATTTTAGCAGAAGTCAAGCACAGAAACTCTACATTATGAAAGTGAATAGGTATTTGGGAGGGAGGCACAGACATTCAGAGGGGATATATAATGCACAAAGATGCAGTAGCTGACAAATTCATTAGACACATCTGTGGCATCTTCCCAAGTGACATGAGCATTTCAGAGACAAACTTAATGTTCACAGATTAGATGGAAAATGCAAAGAAGAAATAAGATCTAAGAATACTTCTGCAGTGCAAGAGAATGTTTAGAGCTATCAGGTAACAGACAGTTGGAGTATATAAGCTGCAAGAAATGACACAGTCCTAAGATCAAATTATCAACAAGTGAAGCTAAGTGCCAGCCCAGAGACAGAGAGATGTGTTTATGTGTGCTTGAACATATTAAGTCTCTACTGTGTACATACAACTTGAAATATGGTAAAGTACCAATCCTGTAACAAAGGTAGACAAAAAAAAGAACAGCATAGCAATTAATGCATAAACGCTCATAAATGTATAGGCGGTTCCCCTTTAGAACATCAAATTCCCATAACATTGTTTTGCTTAACAGCAAGATGACAACATCTTAACTTCAAAAGAGCAAACACCCGGAACAGCAAATTTCGCCTCCAGGAAGCTAACCACTTGGGTTATAAAGTAGAACCGTATAGGCAGATTCGGATCATGGTCAAATGGAGCCCTATGCACGGTAATGGATCAGCCTCCTCACAGCCATTCCAATGTTCCATTATGTGGCTGTCTCTCCCAAGCTTCCATAAACACTGTTCAAGCCTATCAGTGTGCATACAATTTCTTAACTACTTTTACATTGATTACAGATATTTGGAGTTAATTTAAAAGTTTTATTTTAAGTTTTATAGCAAAAACAATGATGGCCATTTGTTAAACAAAGCAATCTCATGTGGAAAACAGACTTAGCGAGAGCAAGTAAACTTTTCTGCCTTTGAAACTCTCATTCATTGAAAATGCATTGAAACTCACATTCATTGAAAATGCATCTTGCCAGTGGCAGATTAAGTTTACCTTGGGCACCAAGCTGTTTTCAAACCACGGGCCCTTTGCACACATTTTTAGGACACTACATGAATGCATGTCAATTTCTGATTGTATTAAATTATATTCATTATTTAATACAGCAACATTCATCAGAGTGCAGTTTTGAACATTTTTCCAGTAAACCGTGAAACAAAATATATAAATAAATAATGATGAAACTATCCATTTCAAAACATTTCAACCATAAAAGCCACTCAAACTGCTATTATTAAAATCCACCAGTAGTAGTCAATAAGTGCAGTCTCTGCAGAAGTAAAAGTCATCTCAATAATTCCACATTAAATAGAACGATTACTAATGCAAAGACTGCTGCTGGCAAACAACTTTATATTTCAGTGCTTCATAGTTTCATAGGTTAGTACTAAGCTCACTGCCCTTGCGAGCCATTTTAAGCCTAGCCAATTATCCCTTGTGAGACTCAAACCCTGTGCCTTGTGTTTGTAAGACAAACACCTTAACCATTAGGCCACCCTCCCAACCCATCTACAAATGCAGTGCCTGCTGCCCTTAAAGAATAAATTGCCAATGTTACATTAAAAAAAAAGATGTGCTGGTGATACGGCCATAACATTTTATGAACTGAATCAGCTATGCAATAGAGAATCGTTGGCAATCAATGACAACAGGTTCATAGCTATTGGGCATGTAGTCCTGGAGACTATTAAGGAGCATATCCCAAACTTTCAAAGTACTGTTTAAGTGACTTGCTCAATCCCACACAGTAGGTAAATAAGATGGAGTGATTCAAACCATGCACCCTTGCCACAGGACACATCTCATTAACAAGTTGGAGCTTTAGTCAGAGTGACAGTTTTTAACTAAATGATAAAATCCTTTCCAATCCATCTTGTAGAGAATAATGTATCACAGTACTATGCAACAATGTCTACATAACAGATGCTGAAGACCAGCTGGTTCTGATCATCACTCTAAATAGTACAGAATATATGACCTGACAAATGTCAAACTGTTTGCAGTTGCTAAAGGCTGTAAAGAAGGTACTGCAAAAATATATTACTAAAATGTTACACATTTAGACTATATTATACAGTCCAGGTCTATTAATGCATTAATTCATTCTTTAGTCCAGTGAATAAAACAACACAATAAAAAGCAATATAATTGTTATAGCAGCTTTTGTTCAACAACCCATGAGACATACAAAACATCAGAATTAATTATTTATTCTTTGTTAACAAGACTAATCCCACTAAGCTAGTGGTCTCCTTTCAAAGGAGACTTAAGATGATATTTGTATTATTAAGGCCAGGGCACCAGGAAACGTCCCCTATTCTTTGCAGTACAGGCAAGAGATTGGGTGTTACACATCCTGACTTCCTGTTTCTTGTCCAGGCACAGATAGGGCTACCACCTGTCCCACTTTGCGAGGGACAGTCCCTCTTTGGGTAGTTGTGTCCTGACAAAAAACTGTAAAAATGGCAAATGTCCTGAGATTTTAGGAAAATTATTTCCTATATTTTATGTAATAGTTGCATAAAACAGTTATTCTGTATCTAAAATACCAAACTGTTATAAGAAACAGAATAAGCAACTAAAATGCTACAAGAATAAGCTTTTATTTAGGCAAAAAAGTTACATTTTATCCTTTGTACTGACCGTGGGTATGTGTTGGCCTGTAAAATCTGTTTGTACCAAAAATGTCCCACTTTGGCCATTTGAAAAGGTGGCAACCCTAGGCACAGAGGCAGACAGGAGGAACACGGAGAAACATGGCTGCTGAGAGCCAAGGCAATTTAGAAGTTAAATGTGTTGAAAAGGAAGAAAAAAATAACAGAATCACAATCAGAAATGTTTTCAAGCAATGTGGGAGCAAAGGACAATTTGTCTGTAGATGGTGAGGAGATCAGGAAGGAGATGGAGCTAAATGCAATGGTATAGATGGATTAACAGGAAAATTTCCAGAAAAACCTGTCCAAGATGGCAGAAATTGCATAAAAATATGCTATGTCAACCCTCCAGTCTGGAGGGTTGTGGGATGAGTATCTGTAGGAGCTAGTTAACTGGAGTGAGCCAGAAAGTGGAACTGCTGTATCCTGGAGTGACATTATGGAAAAAATAGAAGAGGAAGAAAAGAGAAGGAAAAAGAGACAGAGAAAGTTCCAGAAAAAAAGTCCTATGCTCAAACTCTGGAAGAAGGACCTAAGGAAAAGACAGAGATAAAGGAGGTAAATAAAAGTATGTTGTGTGAGTGAGCAGTAAAAAAGAATTAGGCCTGGACATATATGAGGTATTGGACAATGTTATTGCACCTCTGGGAGTAAAATCTGAAGAGGTAAGAACTTTCATTTTAATTAACAAAGAAACTTTTGTGACTTGTTTTTTGAAACTGGCCAGGCTATGGAAAACCTTTTGGGGGCCTATGAAAAAATAAAGCAGACTTCCCATGGTCAGAATATGTTGTGCAAGCCTTTTTCAAGCAAACAAAAAATAATCTTGATTAAGTTTAGAACTGAAGTGTGAGCCAAAGAACTGAGAGAATATTTGGTGACAATACGTAAAGAAGTGGTGGACACTAATGGACACTAATAAAATCTTTGATGAAAGAGGATTATGGACTGGGGGGTTGGGAATGTGGAATAATTTTAAAAATGGAAAATAACAGTGTGATACACATACCTAGTATTATTTAATGTCCATGGCAATAGAGGTTTTGTGAGGTACAGAGGACAACCAAAGGTTTGTTATTTTTGTGGAAAAAGTGATCATTTAATTAATGAATGTGACAAAAATATGTTATTTATGAGGTCAGACAGGTCATAATGCAAAGAAATGTGAAATGAAATTTAAGAAATGTGGTAATACAAGAAATTCATGATGAGAATGTGAAGTAGAAATACAAGAAAATGAAAAAGAAAAGAAAAATGGAAATGAAAATGAAATTATGCAAGAAATAGAGTTGGAAAAGAATGCTATACAAGAACACACAACACAGCAACATATAAAAATTATATTTAGGTTTAAAGGGAAAGACAAAGAGAAAGAAAAAAGAAATAGCGACAGATGAAACAAGTGAAGAAGAGTCAGTTTGGTATATTGTAAAAGGCAAGAAACATTAAATAGGAAAGAGATTTAGGGAAAGAACAAGAAAATTTAAAAATATAATGCTAGGAGAGAATAAATAAAGTAAGGGAAAAGAAGACTATTCTGATAACTGTTCTATAAAGCTAAAAATATTAGTTTAGAATGTGAACAGTATGAAGAATATTAAAAGAAGAATTAGTATTTTACAATGGCATGTTGCAGTAGATGCTCAAGTAATAGTGTTAAAAGATATTAGAATGCTAACAGAAGAAGAAAGGATGCAAACAGAAAAACTTTGGAATGGTATTATTATTTTGAATATAGACAAATAAATGTGTTCAGGTATATCTATACTATGAAAAGAAAATATAAAAATATTATATAGTACAACAGTAGAACTGGGCCAAATAACAGTAGTGGATATAAGATGGAAAATATGTATATAAACTAATAGCTTTATATGTACGTGACAAAAAAAGAAAGAGAAACAATGTTTAAAAAGTATACCTAATTATGTCTGTGTTAACATGGATACAATAATGACAGGTGACTTTAATTGTAATTTGAGAAATAAAAGAATAGCTGTGATGTTAAAATGGTTACTGAAAATGATGAAAAGTGAAAAATTAAAAATATGGGAACATAAATACTGGACTTACAAAAGAAATAAATTAAGATATAAATGTATTATTTTTTTAATATCAGAAGGCCTAAAAATTACACAAAAAGGAATTAAAGACAATGTGTTCTCTAATCATGTGGTGATTTGGATAAGAATTCATGAACATGAGGACTATATTAAAAAAGGAAAAGGCATAAAAGAGTAATTGTAAAAGTTAGATTCAGGGGAAAGAAAAAAAATTACAGAATTATTGCAGCAACATATCAGATTTTTTTTACAAAAAGTGGACAATATGGTGGATTCAATTAAAAAAGAAATAGAAAAAAGCATTTTTAGACTAAATAGAAAAGGAAAAAAAGAAAACAACAGAATACAAACTATTAAGTTAAAAATATTTAAAGACTTGATAGAGAAGAAAAAATGCTTATGAAAAAGAAAATGGAGTATATAGAAGAACCCAGGATAAGCTTAATAAATTGTTATATAAGCAAAAATATTGCTTACAAGGATAAAAGAAGGAGCACCATACTTATGAAAGATAGTAAAAGAAGGAAATGATAAGAGAATTAAAAATAAAGAAGGGAAACAAGTTAAAAAAGGAGAAATATATGAAATAATTAAAGAATATGTATTAAATTCACATAGTAAAAAGAAGTTAACAAAGAAAATATTATAGTGGTGAAAAAATTAAATAAGGAAGATAATGGATATTTAGAAAGAGAAAAGTAAAGATAAATGAGTTGAATGAGATCATGAACGATATTAACATTAATTCAGCTACAGGATTGGACAGAATTGAATATAGCATATAATGACTAATAAATAACCTATACTATTAAATAAAAACAATAATCAGACTACTATATCGAGTACCTTTCTTGTTTCATAACATATATATATATATATATATATATATATATATATATATATATATGGGTATATACTATAAAATGCAAACATAATAGCATAGGCATTCAATTTAAATAGATTTTTAATTAATAAATATTATAAAACATCATTTAAAATATAATAACATTTTAATTTTTAAGCTTCCTTGCTTTAAGGATGGGTCGGATGGGTACCCTATCATTCAACCCAGGCTCCTGGTTAGCTCTTGATCTAATGATCCATTTTGTTTCATTTTGTTCGGTCCAGTTTTGGACATCACCTCTCCTTATAGTTGGCTGATTGACCTGAACTACCATAAACTTAAACATATGCTCTATAGATGTATCTAAGACATGTTTGGATAATGCATTTTTATCTGATTTGATCCTAATATTGTATAAATGTTCTCTTATTCTATCCCTGAGTCGCCTATCAGTCTTGCCGACATAAAATGCTGGGCAAGACTGGCATATAGCAAGATAAACAACATGTAAATGATCACAGCTAGCTTTAGGATAGAATTTAAAACACTGATGGCTAATGGGATGAATAAAAACAGCGTTATTGTCTATATAATGACAGTAATTGCATTTCTGGCATGGTCTAGTAACACTAGGAAAAACTTTTGATTGGAACCTGCAATCTATTCTTCTGGAACTACATAACATTCTATACAAATTAAGCTTATTTTGTATATAAATTTTGGATTATCACCTACCACTTCACGAATGGTCGGGTCCACTTTTAAAATATCCCAATATTTCATATAGGCATTTCTTATCTCATTCACGTCTTGCTTATGATATATATAGATACTCTAAATTCCTCTTTCACTGTATTATTTAACAAATCATCTATTTCATGTATACATTTAGTACTATCAGCGAAGTGAGGATATGCTCTACTCATTCTAAGTGCGTCAATACCCACAAAGCACTCATTAATTTCTTCCAAGCTATAAGATCTATCAATTAATTGTTGCTTCAATTTAGCTAATTCCCTATTATATCCCTGTTCAGTTGAATTTAAACGGGAAACTCGCATAGCTTGTCCTTTAATAATATTCTTAAAAATAAATCTGGGGTGCATACTGGACCTATGCAAAAATGAATTTCTATTGCATAATTTCCTGTATACCCCTGTATTTAAAAGACCATTAGGTAGTCTCTCTACATATACATCAAGATAAGAAACAAATTTCTCTGATGCCGTCATGGTAAACTTTAAGTAATATGTCAATGAATTTACATGTTCCAGGAATTGATGCAATTGAACCACCTCAGAATTCCATATAAGGAAGAGGTCATCAACAAATCGTACATAAAATTTAACATGATTCTTGAAACTATTAAGTGTAAACAAACACCTCTCTTCCCAATCAGCCATAACAAGACTGGCGTAGCTATTGGCACACAAAGTACACATAGCTACACCATCTTTTTGGATATAAACTTGGTTATTAAAAGTAAAGATATTATTTTTCAGAACTATCCCTAACAATTCACATAATGTGTCAATATGAATTTCAGGTGATGTCTGATTCGCCAATAGACACCTACGTATACTTTTTATTCCCTCATCAAGTGTTACCAACCAATATTTAGAGTCAGCAGATTCATCTTTCATTTTATCATATAGCATCAATAGAAATTGCTTGGTATCTCTCAGTATATATGTATATTTATTTACTATTGGTCTTAATTTAGATTCCAAATACAGGGAGATGGGCTCAGTAATCCAGCCCCGCCCTGCTACTATTGGTCTCATAGGTGGATTTTGAGGGTGTTTATGTATTTTGGGAACACCTTGTATGCAGGGTACCATAGGCTTATCACTAGAGCAAAAAATCATATAATTCATCACTAATCTTCCCACTATCACAGTAGTCTAATAAAAATGTAGAGACTCTATCAACTGTCTTGTTTATTTCATCCAAATTTATCCTATTGTAATAGTGGGTATCACTCAACATATCTGTCATACTTAAAATATACCTATCACTATCCATAATAACTATGGGACCCCCCTTATCTGCGGGTCTAATCATAATATTGGGATCATTCCTAAGGGTTCTTAAGGTTATCCTTAATCTAGGTTGTTGATTACCATTTTTTATGTCTACTATTTTTATCATGTTCATGTAATTCCTCTTCAACTAATTTAGAATATGCATCTACTAACGGGTGTAAGTTAGGAATATATGTACTAGGTTTTTTAAACTGACTCTCATTGCTTATGGTAGATTTACCAAAATTCAGTTTTAATTGTATATTACGAACAAACAATTTTAGATAAACTACTGAATCTGTAATATCACTCCTGGTGGAAGGTATAAAAGTAAGAGAAAGTAAGACCTTTTTCTAAAACTCTAATTTCTTCTTCAGTGAGATGTCTACTAGAAATATTCCATATTAGTGAGTGGTTGTCTTTTCCCACATTTTCTTCAGAGTCGGGCCCACATATTCCTCCTTGCCATCCTTCTTTTTTGTCTCCCCCTGCTCATGGAGCGATCCCTCCCCGCTCTCCGGATATCTACTATCGGGAAAGGGGCCATATCATTAGGGCCAGTGGAACCTATTGTATTTATGTGATGAACCTTTTTTCTAACAGACCCATCTCCTAAATTATGTCCTTCAATTGAACCACCAGATGGGACAATTACTTCATTAGATTCTATTACATTATGATCATTTTGCTATGTTTTCTTGAATCCAGACGGGAAGCTTGGTAACACTGGGCTCCGTCCTCTCTCACCCCCCAACGTCATCCTACTCTACAGCTCTACCAAAGTGAAACGCTTGACCTGAACACTTTAAAACAAGCAAGCGCTAACTCAAGGCTGCTGTCTATTAAATATAGAGAGCAAACAAAGCTAATTTAAGGCTCCGTCCTCTCTCACCCCCCAACGTCATCGTACTCTACAGCTCTACCAAAGTGAAACGCTTGACCTGAACACTTTAAAACAAGCAAGCGCTAACTCAAGGCTGCTGTCTATTAAATATAGAGAGCAAACAAAGCTAATTTAAGGCTCTGTCCTCTCTCACCCCCCAACATCATCCTACTCTACAGCTCTACCAAAGTGAAACGCTTGACCTGAACACTTTAAAACAAGCAAGCGCTAACTCAAGGCTGCTGTCTATTAAATATAGAGAGCAAACAAAGCTAATTTAAGGCTCCGTCCTCTCTCACCCCCCAACGTCATCCTACTCTACAGCTCTACCAAAGTGAAACGCTTGACCTGAACACTTTAAAACAAGCAAGCGCTAACTCAAGGCTGCTGTCTATTAAATATAGAGAGCAAACAAAGCTAATTTAAGGTACTACTCTAAACTAAATGTAAGCTTCCTAATGAAAAGAAGCTACTGCTGACCTGTTTGTTACGCTCAACGTTTGCAGTATACTAGCAAGCGTACTGGATTCAATTAAAGGATAGCATCCCATATATCTTACAAACACGTAAATTGGATACATTTTAAGATTAGTAGAATAAAACTCCCAGTAAAAGTAAACAGAATTACCAAATTGACTCTCTGTAGCCTCACTCTAATACATACCATTAGCAAAACGCTAACTACCATAAGTACGTGCCTTAAAACTCCTGCCATTAGAAAGCATTGGAACTGGATTATCCCTCCGCCCCACCCCCTACCTCTGACGCACACAAGGTTACTTATAATCCCTCAAGTAGCGCCATTTTTAAACATTTGCTATGTTTTCTTGAATCCAGACGGGAAGCTTGGTAACACTGGGTATGTAGTAACTTGATTACTGTCCATCTAAAGTTTGTATTACTTGTTATTGACCACTAGCGACTACCCCCTGGTGCTCATCTAATGCTCATTTTTTATAGACTATGCAGTAATTCAGTACATGTAGTTATATTGCGACAATCCCTGTATCTGTTGTGCAATGAATTTACCTACGTGTTTCTAGTGTGTTTAATGCTTAAAACAGTGCGCAGTGTAGACGCCAGTAATATTACTTGGTAATTCAGGAGTTTATTAATATATAGCGCCAAGTTATTTGCTAACAAATGAAAGTTGAGTCTGTGGCTATCTGATATAATTTGACTTAGGACTGTTTACTGGTGTTTGTGCTACTGGCCTTAGCGCCTTTACAAATAGATTGTCTGGAAATTGCCTCGCTACTTAAAGATTGTTTGATAAGCGTTTTTACTATTTTGCCGTAACACACATATTGAAAACTGTTTTGATGTACTATGCTAATGTTTGGCATTCCTCAGCTTAATATCACTATGCTAATGTTTGGCGTTCCTCAGCTTAATATCACGAAATGATATATGGCACTGATAGAAGGGTACAACTATTGTTTGTTTGAACTGTAGAGTTTATATAGTGATTTACTTAAAACTGTGCTGCATAATTCACTACTAATACTATGAGCTAACGCCAACACTGTCTATATATTCTGTATCTTTTTCCTTTAGGCTCCGTCCTCTCTCACCCCCCAACGTCATCCTACTCTACAGCTCTACCAAAGTGAAACACTTGACCTGAACACTTTAAAACAAGCAAGTGCTAACTCAAGGCTGCTGTCTATTAAATATAGAGAGCAAACAAAGCTAATTTAAGGTACTACTCTAAACTAAATGTAAGCTTCCTAATGAAAAGAAGCTACTGCTGACCTGTTTGTTACGCTCAACGTTTACAGTATACTAGGAAGCGTACTGGATTCAATTAAAGGATAGCATCCCATATATCTTACAAACACGTAAATTGGATACATTTTAAGATTAGTAGAATAAAACTCCCAGTAAAAGTAAACAGAATTACCAAATTGACTCTCTGTAGCCTCACTCTAATACATACCATTAGTAAAACGCTAACTACCATAAGTATGTGCCTTAAAACTCCTGCCATTAGAAAACATTGGAACTGGATTATCCCCACTCCGCTCGCCCTCGCTGCGCTCGGGCTCGCTCCGTGCCCCACCCTGCCCCCATATCCCACCCGCCCCTAGTGCCCCTACATTTATAGCTAAGTAACCACGCCCCCATATTATCTCCTAACCATACCCTGTCCCATAATTCCCCCTCTGTCTCCACCCCCTGCTACATACCTTATTACTCATTGCTCACACCTATATCCCAATTTTTACAGCTCACTACTTAAATCATGCAACCCACTCGACCCACTAATTCAAAGGCTATAATAATAACTATATTTCTTATCACCCCACTTATAACTATCACTTACCTAATTACCAAATCTAAGACCAGCCATACTCAGGGTACCCCTACCCCAGAGGTAGTACCAACACTCCCCCAGTAAAATTTAGAAGTAAACCAAATTTCCAACAGTTAGGTGGCATAATTCCCAATTCTATACACCACTACCACTTCAAAATCAATCCTAATCAACCCAAATCCAGACAAAATCAAAAGCTGCTTCTAAAACTTACTAAACTATTAGAGTACCTCAGTAGAAACATCATTAAATATGGAGATATCCATCCTAATCCTGGCCCTATAACTGATACCATTCCAAACTGCCCATCACCCCTGTCAAAGTCAGCCAATTCCCTCCAGATTTATCACTTAAATATTAGAAGTATAAATAACAAAGTACCTAGCCTGCATGCCCTCCTAGCCACTCACCTTCCAGATATAATATGTATTACTGAAACTTGGCTAAAATCAGGAACCAAAGACAATGAAATCCTACCACCCGGATATAATATACATAGGGTTGACCGTATAAAAAGAAAGGGTGGTGGTATTATTGTGCTCTATAACAATAATCTAAATGTTACCTTTAACACCAACAAACCACCCCAAATCTCTAATGCGGAAATACTTGCCCTAAAACTACATTTAAATAAAGAAAAATGCATAAATCTAATTACAGTGTACATCCCTCCTGGGAACAATGTGGATACACTAGAAAATATACTAAACTGGATTTCTAATAACTACCCCCAAGAAACCATCATCATGGGTGACGTCAACATTGATTGGAACCTATGCTCCTCAGAAACCTACCCCATCCACATTAACCTTCATGGGTTTACACAGATCATAAATACCTCCACCAGAATTGGAAATGCCAACCAAAAAGAAAGTATTTTAGATTGGATTCTAATAAATAGCCAACCTCAAACATATAAGGCTGGGGCTGCTCCAAATGACCTAAGCGATCACCTAATTACATATATAAAGAAAAATAAAACAGGCCTCCCTACAACTCCTATGTACAGGTCAATAAGAAATAGGAAGCAATTTGACCTTGCAAAATTTCAAGAAGAACTCAGATCCTGTAACTGGACAAAACTAAAGTATCTCCCACTAGAGGATGCAGTATCTATATTTAATACTACCTTCCTAGCCATACTCGATAATCATGCCCCCAAAAGATTAATCAAAACAAAATCAAATATTGCACCTTGGCTCACAAATGAAACTAAAGCTAAAATGAAAAACAGAAACAAATCATGGGATATATGGAGGGCAAGCAAACTACCTCAAGACCACATCCAATTTCAGCAATTAAGAAATGTAACAAAAAAATCAGTAATAACTGACAAAAAAAATTATTACTGCCAACTACAAAACAAACACCAAAAGAACCCTAAAAAATTGTGGGCAGGTCTTAGCAATCTTCTCCACACAGGCAAATCCTCTACTCCTACCCCAAAACAGGTATCTGATAAAACCCAAATTGAAGTAGCCAACACCTTTAACTCTTTCTTCACAAACACTATTCAAACCTTAGCTAACCAACTATCAGCTACCCATTGTTCTGTGAATTAATTCAATCCAGAAACTGGAGGGTGGATGGCTTAATGGCTAAGGTGTTTGCCTTATAAACACAAGGTGCAGTGTTTGAGTCTCACAAGGGATAATTGGCTAAGCTTAAAATGGCTCGCAAGGGCAGTTAGCTTAGTACTAAATCTATGAACTATGAAACCTAATTTCAATTTACAACCTGTCTCCACTTCTACTATAAGATCCTTACTTCAAAAGCTTAAACCTACCACCCTCTCCGCTGACCTCCTCCCAGCCGAATACTTGCAAAAAGCCTCAGATATCATTGCCTACCCAATATCCATACTAATTAATCGCACCATCTCTGAATCTAACATCCCCACAATTTGGAAAACATCCCACGTCATACCACTTCATAAGGGAGGTAATTCCACGGAACTATCAAACTATAGGCCAATAGCCATAATGTCCCCTCTGGCCAAAATTATGGAAAAATGTATACACAAACAACTCCTTCATTATCTTATTCAGAATAATCTACTTACCAACTCACAACATGGATTTCGACCTAACCACAGCACAACTACTGCCCTACTCTCTTTTACAGATACAATCAATAGAAACTGTAATAACAAAAAAATATCATCTGCTCTCTTTCTGGACCTCTCTAAAGCCTTCGACATGGTCAACCACCAACTACTTCATAATACTCTCAAAACCTTACAACTTGACAACCTAACCTTAGGCTGGTTCCGTGCGTACCTCTCAGATAGGAAACAAGCCATACTCTGGGACAATCAACTCTCTGAACTCTTACTTAATACCATAGGGGTTCCACAAGGGTCCATACTGGGCCCACTTCTTTTTTCAGTTTTTATTAATGACCTACATAAAGCCATCCCTGAGGCAACCTGTGTACAATATGCCGATGATTCGACCTTAGTCTGCTCCGATACATCTCTAGAGAATCTATTGGCCAAAACCCAATCCTGCTTCACAGCTGTGGAAAACTGGTTATCAGGACGACAGCTACTTCTTAATCCAAAAAAAAACAAATTGCTTCTTTTTCATCCAACCCAAAAAATTCCCTTTACTGACTTCACCATTCAATCAAACAATGGGACAACTATCTCACCTGACCCCCATACCAAACTATTAGGAGTTACCATAGACAATAAACTTAGATTTGATATGCATATTAATAATACTATTAAAACCGTGAACAAGAAATTAGGGTCACTATATAGAATAAAAGCCTTTTTAACCCCAATGACAAAAACAACCATTGCCCACACTCATTTACTATCTACTCTCTTATATGCATCCCCAGTTTTCACCAAGCTTAATAAAAGTGAGCTAAATAAACTCTCAAGTTCATATAATCACATTGCCAGATTTGCCACTGGCACTCCATATAGAACGCACCACTGTAATAACCTAAAAACCCTTGGATGGATAGAACTCCCTAACCTTCTCCAGCAAAATCAACTTATTGAGGCATTTAAGATACTTAAACACCCAGACAAAGCTCCTGCACTAAAGTGCCTAATTATACAATATAACAACCTAAAGAGCCTACGCTCCGCAAATAGGCTTCTTTTTCAAAATGTCCAATCCCATAATGCAGGAGGTGATGCTCTATTTGCTAACGTCACTGCCAAATATTGGAACTCTCTTCCCTCTAGCATTACTACCATTACCTCCTTATCCCTCTTTAAAAAAAGTCTACTTCAATATTTTAAATCACACTGGCTCTGCCAATGTTCATTCCTGGATTAATTACCTCCTACCCTCCTAATATCTCCCACTTCTCTTCTTTCATTTGTTTCCCATGGTATAGACCATGACACTTCTTTCTTCCTCCTACCTTTGTATCTACTGAAACCTTATTTACCTCTGTATTGAGGCTAATTGAACTGAAATTGAGATAATTGTTCTGCTTAAAATTACCTTTGTCTTCTGGATTCATTGTAATAGATAACAATATGTATGTTTCCTATGTAATAAAAGATACCTTATGTATATTGAAACTTGTATATGTGGAGCTTTTCTCCCCGGGCCTCCGCTGAAAATGGACATGTATCCAGACGGATTATCCCGGTCAACAAATGTAAAATAAATAAATAAATAATAAAATGTGCAATTCCCGTATCAGTTCCTTCAATGATGTTAGATGTAGTTTGAGATAACTCATTAGTTTGATTTTCCTGATGCACTATTGCTGTAGTAACCACTGTATTTCTAGCCTTAGCTACAATATTTTCATTATTTTTAAGAATATATTTATTCTTAATGGTACTATCAGCACATGCAGATCCATTATTGTGCACATTCTTGTCATTATTTCTACCCATATTTTTATCTACCCTCCCATATCCATTCTTCTCAGTATTTACCCTCGGCCAAGCGAAGACCTGTCCATTGCTAAAATCTCTCGTATCTCTTCGTATTTTATTTTGTCTCTGTTCCAATAATTTCTTTCCAAATAAATATACATTGTCCAAAAGTTTTTCAAAGCCTTTATCAGCTACTTTACAAGGATAACTTTCGTTGATGTGTTGCTGTTGTTCTCTTACTCATTCTCTCTACATTGTCTCCTCAGGTAAGAAATATTCATTCAACAATAATGTATAACATATACTTGTGTCTATGTTAATTTGTTGCCATCTATATAATAAGTCAGGGTACATCGTACCTGTTGTTGCCATCTTCAAGATGCGTAATCCTCTTGGAATAATTTTACTAGCTATGCATACTTCGAATAAATAATATCTTTACTTTTAATAACCAAGTTTATATTCAAAAAGATGGTGTAGCTATGGGCACTTCGTGTGCCAATAGCTACGCCAACCTTGTTATGGCTGATTGGGAAGAGAGGTGTTTGTTTACACTTAATAGTTTCAAGAATCATGTTAAATTTTATGTACAATTTGTTGATGACCTCTTCCTTATATGGAATTCTGAGGTGGTTCAATTGCATCAATTCCTGGAACATGTAAATTCATTGACATATTACTTAAAGTTTACCATGACGGCATCAGAGAAATTTGTTTCTTATCTTGATGTATATGTAGAGAGACTATCTAATGGTCTTTTAAATACAGGGGTATACAGGAAATTATGCTATAGAAATTCATTTTTGCATAGGTCCAGTATGTACCCCAGATTTATTTTTAAGAATATTATTAAAGGAAAAGCTATGCGAGTTTCCCGTTTAAATTCCACTGAACAGGGATATAATAGGGAATTAGCTAAATTGAAGCAACAATTAATTGATAGATCTTATAGCCTGGAAGAAATTAATGAGGGTATTGACACACTTAGAATGAGTAGGGCATATCCTCACTTCGCTGATAGTACTAAATGTATACATGAAATAGATGATTCATTAAATAATACAGTGAAAGAGGAATTTAGAGTATCTATATATCATACGCAAAACGTGAATGACATAAGAAATGCCTATATGAAATACTGGGATATTTTAAAAGTGGACCCAACCATTCGTGAAGTGGTAGGTGATAATCCAAAATTTATATACAAAAATAAGCTTAATTTGTATAGAATGTTATGTAGTTCCAGAAGAATAGATTGCAGGTTCCAATCAAAAGTTTTTCTGGTGTCACTAGACCATGCCAGAAATGCAATTACTGTCATTATATAGACAACAGCGCTGTTTTTATTCATCCCATTAGTCATTAGAGTTTCAAATGCTATCCTAAAGCTAGCTGTGATACTTTACATGTTGTTTATCTTGCTATATGCCAGTCTTGCCAAGCATTTTATGTCGGCAAGACTGATAGGCGACTCAGGGATAGAATAAGAGAACATTTATACAATATTAGGATCAAATCAGATAAAAATGCATTATCCAACCATGTCTTAGATACATCTATAGAGCATACGTTTAAGTTTATGGTAGTTCAGGTCAATCAGCCAACTATAAGGAGAGATGATGTCCAAAACCAGACTGAATAAAATGAAACAAAATGGATCATTAGATTAAGAGCTGACTGGGAGCCTGGGTTGAATGATAGGGTATCCATCCGACCCATCCTTAAAGCAAGGAAGCTTAAAAATTAAAATGTTATTATATTTTAAATGATGTTTTATAATATTTATTAATTAAAAATGTATTTAAATTGAATGCCTATGCTATTATGTTTGCATTTTATAGTATATATATATATATATATATATATATATATATATGTTACGAAACAAGAAAGGTACTCGATATAGTAGTCTGATTATTGTTTTTATTTAATAGTATAGGTTATTAGTCATTATTTTAAAATGTTGTTTGTTAATTAATCAGGTGGAAGTGATGTCATTATTGAATTGGGTATATATATATATATATATATATATATATATATATATATATATATATATATATATATATACTGGTTTTTAAATGATAACTGTTTGGCCTGAAGAAGCCTTCTGGGTGAAAGCGCTTGCCATGTTTTCGTATCATTAAAAGAATTTGGTATTAACATCGACTTTGGATTTTGGATTATATATTTTTGGTGAAGTGAAAACTGCCTGTGTACATGGACTGTTTTTTTGCATCATATCGCATTACTGCATGGTGTATTTGGGTAACTATTACAGCTGATAGCGAACGCTATTAACTCCATAAACATTCAGTCTATGAGGAGTATATTGCTCTGCCATCGCTTTCTCCTGTGCATTACTTTTATTTATTAATTTAAATTTGTTATTTCACAAAAACATTTTTAGTATGCCTGAACAAAATATTACTTTACTGGTAAGCACTCAAAGTATATAACTGATAATTTCCTTTAAAAGCTCAAACATATACTTTATAGTTATCAGAGGAAAACGTTTAATAGTCAGAATAAAACAAAACATACATAGTCTAAATAACCTAAGATGGATTTAACTTTATTATCTTTAAATACCAATGGTTTAAACAATCCTAGCAAGAGATCAAATCTACTGTAATATTTAAAACTGAACAAAGCACAAATTGTCTTCCTTCAAGAAACTTATTTCAAAGCAAATGACAATTACAAATCCTAAGGAATATATGACACTGGTGCAATCCAATTATAAGACAAAGCCAAAAGAGGTAACAATTTTATGGAAAACAAATGTGATTAACCCAGAAATCATTTATAAGTATGAAGATAAAGAAGGCCTTATGACATTAGTAATAGTTAAATATAATAACAGAATATGGACTCTAGTGAATCTATACTGGTTCCAAGGCATTGGAACAGGAACTGTTAAAAAAAACTTGGATTTCATTTCCAATAATTATAATGGCAATTTAATATTAGAAGGAGATTTTAACTGTATATTTCATATTTCTGAAACTACAAATAAAAGACAGCTGTGTACATCTGCTGTATTAAAAGCTTTAAACAAGTGGGTAGAATAATTTCATCTTGTAGATACTTTCAGATTTAAAGAAGATAAATCTTTGCTGTTTTCCCATCAAGATCACAAATTTGGTACCCAAACTAGAATAGATAAAATATTTGCTGCCCATGACTTCTACTCTAAAATCATTAATTTCTCAATCAGTCCCTGCCTCTTTTCAGACCACAATTCATTGATACTAAAACTTCAAAATGGGTACAAACCATTAATCTTTAACTCCAGAATTCCAGCATATATAACTAAAATTAAAGAGTTCAAACCCTGGTTATTATCTGAATTACAGTTCTTCTTAGATATTATTTATAATTATACCACAGAGATAAATAAAATAATGCTATGGGACTCATTAAAAGCTTACATATAGGTAAAACCATAACTTGGTATAGAAAATCAGAGAATGGGATTCTGAATTATTAGATCTGCAATCCAAACTTTTGTCAGTAAAAGCTGAAAAAAATCAAAATCATTTGGAGATGAAAAGGAAAGTAGAAGTATTAAACAATAAATACAATGGAATTCTAACATATAAAACTAGTTTAGCTTTAGAAAAAACTAAAAATTAATACCTTGGTCACTTCTCCCAAGTATCTATATAATTTATTCACAAGAATCAAAATACAATCAAAAGCTAATAACATTAAAAGTATCTTCCATGAAAAGAAAGGGAAAAATGTCTTCTTCATGCCTATAGAAATTACTATATAGAACATTTCCAAAAAGAAAATATACATAATGATCAATTAAATCTAGATGAAAAATGTTCTAATATAAAAAAAACAGGAAAAATAAAAACTAGATCTGCAAGCACCCATATCCTACAAATAAATTACAGATACAATAAAAAATAATAAAGCTCCAGGTATAGATGACATTATTATGGAAATATATAAACTTTTTCCTTCAAAGATACTATCCCTCTTCCATAAAACGCTATGAGAAATTCAATCACAAGCTTTAATACCACCCTCTTGGAGATATTCCCTAATCACACCAATCCTAAAAGAAAACAAATCCCCAAACCTCTGTACCTCATTTAGACCTATATCATTATTAAATAATGACTATAAGATATTTATGGCAATATTAATTAACAGAATGAAAATACCACTATCCAAAACAATAAATAATGATCAAACCGGATTTATATATCATAGACACACACATGACAATATTAAAATGACAATTTCTCTTATAGATTATGTTATAAAGAAAATAAAGAAACATTCATAATTGACTTAGATATAGAGAAAGGCTTTGATTCCCTAAATTGGTACTATTTATTCAAAATCCCTAGCTATTTGAACTTTTTGCATCCTTTGTTCATCTCCTAAAGAATATATATACAAATAATTTAGTGTATTTAAAGTTATAACAAAAGGCACTAAACAAGGATGTCCCATATCACCAATTCTATTTGTTCTGGCTATTGAAATATTGGCAGATTCAATTTGTACCAATATAAAAATCAAAGGAATAGATGTTTATGAACAATACAGTTCTAAAGTAATGCTATTTGCTGATGACATATTACTAACATTATCTAATACAAAAGAGACATTAGAAGAGTTAGATATACTAATTGACAAATTTCACATGACTTTAGGAATCCATTTCAATAAATCAAAATCAAAATTTTTATTTTTAAATAAAAAAAGAACTGCAGACTAAGGGGGATCACATCATAGGGAAACAAGAATCTACCTTAAAATGTCTAGGAATTGAGTTATGCAATGATAATAAGGAATTATTCTAAAAAAACTGCAATAATATCATCAATACAATTAAAATCTTTGTGGAAAAATGGAACAAAATAATATTAACATTTGAAGTAGACTACAGTTAATAAAAACGGTTCTACTGCCCAAGATCCTATATATATCCTTGGCAATACAACTGTTTCCAGAAAGGAATATACTTAAAGAAATAAATTCATGCCTAATAACATTTTTATGGGTTCCCAAAAGAAACAGAATAGCTTTAATACATCATATCAGACCATGGAAACAGGGAGGATTAAACTTTCCTGATATAGAAACATATATAAAAGCATCAATATCTAAAACAAACTCAGATTGGATAAGTCCAAATTAATCAGCAAATTGGAAGGAAATACTAACTGTAATATCAATAAATGAATTTGATTTACAAAAACAAATTTCAAATAGATAAAAACAACTTGTCATGGCACATATTATGTATTAGCATACAATATAACATAACTAAACCCACTAAAACTCGTATGATTAATTATTTACATTGACTCATTTAGGAAAATTATTACTGCAAATATAGATTTAAAAATCTGGTTTGATCATTTAACACTATTTATAGTCACAAAGAACTTTCCACATAAAATATGTAGAGAAATTATTAATTCCTGGGAACAGAAAGGATTTGTTTGTTGGCTCCAATGTATCAAAGCACTAAAAGTTTTAGATATGCAAGTAATAAAAACAACATACAAAATTTCGCAACAGGACTGATTAACTTTGCAGAGTATTCTGTCATATTCACAAGATTTAAGTTGAATAATTAACAATTCTTCATTTAAAGAAATACCTACATTTACAAAATACATATATGAAATCATATATAATGACTTTGACATGGGAAACAGCATTTCAAAATTTTACAAAATATTGATAAACTATAAAACAACACCCAAAACCTCATACTGGAAATATATAACAAAAGTAGACTCAATACAGTTAACTGAAGATATTAAAACAAATATCTTATTATTGATAAAATATACATCCTTTACACAATAATGGAATGTTTTATTTGGAAATGCTTGCACAGAGCATTCTTAACCCCAGAAAAAATCAGTAAATTTAGTTCTTCCATAAAAGGAATATGTTGGAGATGTGAGCAAGTACACAATGCAGATTGGAACCACATTTTCTTTGATTGTGTTAAAATTAAGCCATTTTGGAAAGGTATTAATAACGTTCTACAAGCTTTATTTAATGAATCATTTTATTTAACTAAAGCTCTTGTATTATTAAATGTGAACAAAGGTCCTCATTTGAGTAGGTCAAACATGTATCTAGTATGGACTATACTTGCAATTTCAAGGAAGTGTATAACAAGAAGATGGAATACCACAGCATTACTGGAAATTAAAATTAAAGAACTAAGAATTTATCCAAAGCCATTTATCAACAACCCTTGGAGAAAAGTCTTATCGTTGATTGATACTATACAATAATTGATCAGACACTCTGATAATGGATTGGACATACTTATAAAGTACCTGTATACATTAAGATCTGTTATAGTGTCAGACTAATGTAAATAGTGTAACTAGTTATTTAAGATGTTATGTATTAATATTATGGAAATCATTCAAATGTATTTGAAAAATAAAAAAAAAATTTTGAGAAAAAAAATTGTAGGAATGGTAGCTTAAGGCAATATAAACTACTTATACTTGATTGGCTTATGCCATTTAAAGTTGCAAATTGGTTGGATGTGAACTTCATGACTTTAAGATAACAGTGTAGACAGTGAATCTATAAATGAAGGACCAAATGAGCTGTGTAACAAAATGTTATCATAATAATAGGAGGCAAAGCTATTATTAAAAAAATCTTAGGTAAAGTGCAAGGCAGTTATAACATCATTACAAAAATTTTCACCACTATATTAGCTTTGTCACTAATTTAGCAAATGTTTGCTAGTTTCTAAAATTAATTAAAATAAGTTCAGTTACAGAGCAATAAACGAACTTTAAACTCAAAATGTAAAAAACAAAGAACTCAGAGGTATATCCAGGCAACACAGAATGCACTCCAACACAGGTGTTTAGCACTTTCATTCACTAGATTTATGACAAAAATGTTTTACAATACATAGTAATAATGTGTGATACATTTTTATTGATAGAAATGTATTTGATTCCACAAAATAATTTATTGTGATGTCATTTCCTTTTTTTAAGCATTTAAGGGAACTTGGGTGGGTGTGTCTGTTTTTCTGAAGAAGTTCACAAATTAAATTTAGTGAATGAAAGCACTAAACACCTGTGTTGGAGTGCATTCTGTGTTGCCTGGATATACCTCTGAGTTTTTTGTTTTTTACGTTTTCAGTTACAGAGCAGTTACTCTAACCGTTTTTTCATGTACTGCACCAGTACTTGCTCACCATATTTAAAGTCAGGTAACACGACTAAAGCAGACAAACCGAAACTGTAAACATCATGTTACTTACTTTTTATGTGTTGGCAGTTTGACAAATTAAACATAATTTTCTATTTTCATTTTTAACAAAGATGAATATATTGTATAAACATGGAAGTCTCTATAAAATGTGAAATGTTTCATGCATATATATTTTATCCTTTTTGCTGGTGTGCTGAAAAAGGCATAACAGGTAAATTTTCCACATTTCTTAGGAAACTAACCTGAATAATTTAAAACATAACATGAAAGTAGGGTAGTTTGAATACAAAAATTAATATTTATTTATTATTTATTTTGCATTTGTTGACTGGGATAGTCCAACTGGATACATGCCCATTTTCAGTGGAAGCCCGGGGAGAAAAGCTCCAAGGTAGTCAGAGTCAAAAATATAACAATGTAGACATAATTACAGTTAAGTTATTTACAGAGGATACATGAAAAAAAACATGAGATAGGCAAGTTCACAGGTATAGTTATCCCTGGTTTAAATCAGGGGAATACATTGACAGTAGGCAGAAAGTAATATATTATATACATTTATGAGGAGGGTTAACCAGACTTGTAAATGTATATAATACATTGACAGTAGGCAGAAAGTAATATATTATATACATTTATGAGGAGGGTTAACCAGACTTGTTAAAGTGGCAAAGCCAGTTTAGTGCCAGATGTTGTCTGAGTTTGGTTTTAAATTGGCAAAGGGAGGAGAGCGAAGTAATGTCGGCTGGAAGGAGATTCCAAACTCTATCTACAGAGTTTGCAAAGAGGGCATCCCCAGCTATATTGTTAATTTTGATTGTCTGAATTAGTAATTTGTTTGAGGATCTAAGCAGTCTCTGATAGTTATGAGGGGTGATAATATTCCTTAGGGATGGTGTATCATCTGGATTATAGAGAATTATATTAGCTACAGAAGGTTGTATTGGATTAGACTGGGAAGTTCTAGCCAACCAAGCTGTTTGAGGTTAATGCAGCTGTGTGTCCTAAATGGTAGGCCAGTGGCAAACCCGGCAATGTGATTGTAACAGGATGAAAATCTATGTAGGACCGACTTGTTTAGATTAGAGAAAAGGGGGGAGGCATAGAAGTGTTGAGATTAGGTGGGTGCGGGCTATGGCAATCCTGGCTGGAGGGGTTAGGAAGGCTTTTATTCTATACAGTGATCCTAGTTTTTTATTGATGTTCTTGATTAATTAATTGACATGCAAGTCAAATTTTTGGTTATTATCAATAATGACTCCTAGTAGTTTTGTAGAGGGGTCGGGGGAGATAACAGTGCCATCCTTCATATTAATGTTGAAGGTAAAAGCAGCAGACCTTTGTGTAGGTGAGAAAAACAGCATTTTGTTTTTGTTTTGGGCTTTAATAACAGGTGACGTTCAGAGAGACAGTTTTTCTATGGTATTAAAGGTGGACTGGGTAGCAGACCTCAGTTATGCTTTATTTTTTATTTTAAACATAGACAAAAGTAGGAAAAAATCAATTTCTCATATTTTATATTTACCATTCTTATATACATATCTTTTGGCATTGCAAAATAATGCTGCTACTACTAATAGTAATAATAATAGTAAAATCCTGGCTCCCAAAATTGAAATAGGTCAGATAAAGGGAACTGATGGGGTTCTGATGCTAGGTGTACATGTGTTTTACTGTACCGGTAAAAGATATGGTTTGTGATACAGGCTTCTGTCAAGTGAACAACATCTCTTATCCCTGTAGTATAAAACACTGCATGCATCTAATACCAAGCAAACATATACAGCACACATACAAACACATGCACACACACACACACACACACACACACACACACACACACACACACACACACACACACACACACACACACACATTACATCAGAATGATAGTGGTGTCATGAAAATATTACATATCTATATCAGATGGCTAGCATTCAGAAAAAGAAACAGTATTTTCAATCTAACCTGCAGGTTGGTCCAATAAGAAATGTGGTTTACCTGTGAATCCTTGAGCATCAGAACTCCACAGTTTCCAATTGCCAATCGCAAATAACCAGTGACTCCAAATGCCAATAGTTCAGACAAATGAGGTACATCTCCTGGAGTGCTAGCCCATTACAGGTACAATCCACTGTTTTCCTCAACCAGCATCATGTTTGATAGTCCTGGCTAATCTAGCCACCATCTGTTGTGCAGTATGGTGTTTGACACATGCCTGCACAGCTATGGCAAATGGAGGCTGGGGAAGTGAACCATGAGGAATAGTTAATGGTTTGTGTGGAGGATAGTGTCTTAACACTAGCTGCCACAAGCTGGGGTAGCTTGCCACAGCATAACCATAAGGTATGCTGCAATATCATCAAACACATGACCAAAGACCTGTAGCTAGTTTATCTACCTCAAAGGATATTTCACCAATGTGCTTCCCTCTGCCCCACTCAGCTATAATTTGAGAAGCAAATACTACAAAATAAAGTTGTTAAATAAGAAAAAATGAAAAAGAAAGAAAGAAAAGAAAAACTTCTATCCCCTCTGCAACTGTAAAACATTGCTTGATAATAATGTAAGAAGCAGATGGCTAAAATTATCACACTCTTAGACACTTCAGCCATGACTGCAAATGCATTATCAGCCTTCGATTATGAAGTCAGCACTGCCCTCCCACACAGCCATTCGGGACCCCAACAGCTTGCATCAAGGGATTAAACTCCCTTTGCACTGACCTAGGTTTGTCCTTTTTCAGAGGCAGTTTTGAAAAACTATCTAATCAATTAATTACTCAGTCACATGTTAGGAAAGTGAAAGTAGAAGCAATCAAACTCTGTTCCAGGGGCACAGAACAGTTTCCAAGATCTGTTGAAGATCCTCCCTAATAAGACCGTTGCAGTCTTCTATTCACATGGCACAAAGCCTGTTATAAGACTATAAATAATGACTCCAGGGATCATTAGAAGTATTCAGGAGACATCCTGAAATGTTATCTGAGCCCCTTGAGGCTGTGTTCTTGGCTTTAATGAGTGCAGCCGGTACATGGTCCCTAGTTATACTTAGAGGGGTTATGTTTGAGGGTATTTTGGGGAGGATGGTTGGGGGTGAGATGGGGTTAAAATTAGAATTTAATTTGTTTGCTGACAGGTTTGCTGTATTGCCAGGCTTTGTGAATGTGGCACCATTAACCACCATATCAGCACATTGCTGTGTGTCTGCCCTTGAAGTTTCTGACATAGCAATAGAAGGCATTATGGTTATCATTCATCTAGCAGGCTATCTTAACCTCAATGCTGGTTTTGCTTGACCTAATTTGCCCTTGCCTATTTACTTTGATGAGAGAGTTTTTATCTTTATGGGAATTACCCTTCCTGATTTTTACCATATTTTTTTCTTTTTGTTGTACATCCTGCTTAATTTGAGATGCCATCAGGGTGGTTTATTTGTAGGGCTAGTTCTGTGCTTACTTCTGCTAAGTACAGCAGCCTCTATTGCAGCCATTGACATGGTTGTATACAGTTTCTGAGAGCAACTCAGCATAGGTTGCTGTGTTTTCAGGGTTTGGAAGGGCACTGAATTTGCCTTAGAATAGCTCCTAACTGTTACTGGTTTTAATGGGATTCTGGAATTGATTTTGATTTCATAGGAGACAGTGTTATGGTTGGATGTTACCAGGAAGGACAAGACATTGGGGGTGCAGAATGCTACCATAGTTGTGAGCACAAGGGACAGCATATTGGAGCCTCTAGTGAGTGTATTCACACTTTGGTCAAGGTTGTTTGTACTGATGAAGTCCAGGAATCTCTATGCATTAAATTTGAGGCTATGTAAAATTCCCAGTCTACAGAGTCTAAAGTCTCCCATGAGTAGGGTGTTAGGTTGAATGAGAAGTGTTGTGAACTGCTTTGGACATAGAGGGTGACCTATAACTGGCTAAGATATGGTATGAGATTTTCTTTATGGTGATCCATACATGGAAGAACTCCAGCACATCATCTTGTTTGACCACAAGAAAGGTATGCCTGTTACTGATATATATTGAGACACCTCAACATTTAGCCCTTGTCTGTGCAGCTACTGTTCTAAAAGTGCAGAAGGCACGGAAACCTTGCACTGCCAGAGTAAACTCTGCTGTTTTAAACCATGTCTCAGTAACTGCACTGATGTCCTTATTCTCAAATGAGAGGAGGGTTTGGAGGAAGAGGGAGTACAGTTCTTTATTTAGGCTCCTGACATTGAGGAGGAACACCTTGATGTTCAGTTTAGTTGATTTTGCTATGTCAGCAGGTTTGTCAAATTAGCACTGACTAAAAAAGACACTATGGGGTGGATAACGTTTTAGCCAGCATTCACAAGCCTAGAATGGAAAGGTGCAGACCATCATTGGCAAAGTAATGTGGTCTGCTGACCATGTCCTCCCAAGCTGACAAATACTGGATCCCCTTATAATGACAACAAAAAGACAGACAGTCATTGAAAGCAATCATTTTTCTTATATTGTGTTATCATTCCTACCAACCTGAGACACATAGTCTGAAAGCTCCATAATGCCTCTCTTCATATAGTCTAGGGAGGTACATCTCAGGTCATTTACACCTACATGGACTATTATGGAATCATTCTGGTACTTGTGACATAGCGACTTGAGTGTGTGCATGATTTGGCTGATCGTGGCCTCAAGATAACACTTCTGTGTCTCTGCTGGACAGTGGCACAGGAAAATAACTTTCTTGGGTGGTGTAAGCTATGGAACCTTGCTGGCTAGACTTACGTAGGCCCTTGGGCCAATAGCCTAGTACCTACCTATGAACCTATGAACCTATAAATAGTTATCTTCTCCTTGTTCAGCCTGGTTAGAGGAGCATCAGTATATCTTACAATGGAGTCTCCTTTGATGACAGTCCTGGGAAGAATGGTTGCTTGGTATAGGGGACTAGTGTTTGGGGCTCCACTGAGAGTGACAGTATGTGTGTTGTTAGTTGTTTTTTCTCAGTGCCTTTGGGCTTGTTGAGGCATAGCTTTAACAATGGGCAGTCTAGGCAATCTTTGTTGTTTAGGAATATTGCTATTTAAGTGCCTCTGCATGCATTAGTCTATATGTGTATGCTGTATGCTATGTTAGGTGGGTGGTGTGTGTGTGGTTTCAACCACCTGATGTGCACTTGTAAATGAGAGTTTAGCCTCCTGTGTCATTGTGTAAATATACTTGTCTGCTTATTTAAGGATTAAATGGTTGTCAGTAACTTGGGACCCTTTGACATTGTCTCAAGATGCCCATATCCACCAAGTTGGCTACAGGGAAGTTCGGAAATAACATTTCCATGCTATCCATTCCTTTGATTTGTGAGAAGCAAGTGGTGGTGTATTGGGGTTAGAAAGTTATTAAGGGTACTTAGTTGGCGCATACTAATAAGGGTGCTTTATTGGAACAGATTATGCTAAATAGTACAAATTTCTACTAATGTCAATGTTTACACAATAGTGAATTCTACTAAATCTGTAGGCATTGCCACTCAACACCCACCTAGCTGCTCTAAGCTTGTCAGCACTCAAGGTATTTGAGATATATTGATGCTTTACAGGTTACAGTTTTATGGACAATTCTACAGGGAAAAATTACTTTCTGGGTGTTTGCTAACATACGGGGCAGTACCAACCACAATGAACTTTTCTTCCACTTATGTGGTAAATTTTAGGATCCAGGTTTTCACTAGAAAAAAATTGTCATTTCCCAGGAACTTCCATTCTCAAAAGACTGACTGCATCCGCAAGGCATTTTAGAGAGCCTCTGATACCACTACACCAACAAACCAACGTACACTCTGTGTGGTATTTGGCTGGCTACATTGTACTGTAATGATGTAGTCATGTGCAGTATATGAAAAAAATATATCAAACTAGGTTATAAAGTCTCTGTTCTTAAGAAAATGTTAATATATATATATATATATATATATATATATATATATATATTAATTTGTAAAATAAAAGAGGCAGATTTTATTTACATCAAGAGTTTCATACTAAAACATACATATTACACTTTAAGGGCAACTTTTGTAGAAGATAAGTTATAGTTTGATATTCCTGCTATTAATGAAATTAATTAATTACCATGATTTTGAAGTTTCCGTTTCGTAAAAAAATCTACTGCCAATCATCAGTGAACTGCAGTTCCGTCGTGGCGACCCCTTACCGGGAAAAAGCCGAAAGACAAACAACCATGATTTTGAAGTTTGCATTTTCTTATGTAATTTTCTACATGCAAAATATATAGCACTCTGTAGACTCTGATTACTGCCTATGAAATGCATCTTTCATGAGTTCCCAGTGCCACGGTTAGCTGACCAGACTTGATCTAGCTGGTATAGGGTACAGGATAATGTTTACAGTGTTTTGCCCAGAAAATGTCTACAAGTATTTCAGAAATGTGACCATAGAAAATTGCAACAGAGTCTCTGTTAACAAACATTATGTAGAACTGTACAATGTGCTCTTGTTTAAGGCCACAAATGGGAGGTTTCTGCAGCTAAACCTTGGGGTCTGTTTTGAATTACTATTAAAACTTTTCTTAATGACACAGCCATAAGATGATGCTAATATGACAGGAAACTTGCTTTGTAATGAATAAGTATCAGTAAGAGAGTGCTGATATGAAACAAATACCTGAGCTGTATCACCTGAGATGGCCTAAATTTGTAAACCACAAACATATATGACTGCATGACAAAGATTAGATGTGACAGTCTCCCTCCCACGCTCCTCACATACTGACAGGGTTCTCACTCTGGCGGCTTTGAATTTTAGTACAGACTATTTTGTACTACTTTTTGTTTTGCTCCCAGCATGCACACTTCAGATAAATTCTTCTGGTAGACAAACTCCTATTTCAGCAAAGCACGTGTGCTGGATCTCAGCCAGTGCTTTCCACAATGTCCGCTCATTAGTTTCACATAAAACAGTAGTTAAATGTTCATGTAGAGTTTTATAACTGTGGATACTCACCTGAAATGCTACTTTTTTTTGTTTTTTTTTTTACTTGACAGAGAACATCATTTTTCTGTAGGATATCCATCAGTTTGGGGAGATCAGCATGTATGAAAAGCCTGCCGTTTTTTGTAATGTGACTGCTGGGGTCTTACAGCTTACTAGGTCAAGGCTTATTTGCAGACAGTAATAAAGGCAGAAAGATGGTGGTATGATGCATATACTGATTTTCAGCCTTATGTAGCATGAGCCATTTTTCCTGCTAATGCTAATTTCATTTAGCAGGAACCTACTCAGACCACAGAGCCTTAGTCCTGCCAGCACCTTTGTTAATCTCGTCTTCAGTCATTGTAATGTGCATCACATTTTCTACAAGGTAGGTATTTATAGAACTGCCAACAAATTCAGAAATATGTTTTCGTAAAACAAGTGCTGCATCTACGGTAAGTTAGTATTAACTATTTGTAGTACCTGCTAGCTGAGGTCCCTAGCTATATCATGGCATATCACTCATAATCTTTTTTTTATTTCTGCAACAAAGTGAGGAACAACATTCAAAAAGATGTAAATAATGATCAGATTCACTTGACAGATATTGAGCCAGTAGTGTAGAAGATTTTAAATTTAATATAATAGGTACTATATAGCTAAGGGAAGCACATGGTTTTGTTAAATTGTCAGCACAGTTGGACTGCACAAAAAAAATATACTGCAAAATACAGCAGGCATCTTACATATTGTAAGGAAAGCACATGATTGTATTAGGTTCTTTGCACAACTAGACTGAGGCTACAATATCGGGCACAAAAAGCAGCTTACATTTTTATTACACGATATAAAAAACACTGTCCAAGTGATTGGTTAGATTCTGGAATATATAACTATTTAGAGTCTCACATGAGGAATGCAACCTGTGGTATTTTCTGCAATGGCTAAGGTGGTGAAAAGTGAACCAGTCTGTTCCCTGCAGGCAAAGGTCTGTTTCAAATAAGTTGTTATTGCAGTCTGTGTGGCTGAGAGAGTCAATTAATCAAACCAAAGCTACTGACTCACCTTGAAAACCAGGCAGTGGAACAAATTTGTCTCACCAGCCTGTGAAATAAATGGAGTCTGATAATTACTATGTTCTTTAAATGTGGCTACTGGCTCAAAGAACTGACTAGTTAAGAATTTTGACTGTGGTAATAATTAGAATCATTTTTCTTAATGATTTCTGAATCTGTGTCAAAGGCATGAACTCAGCACAATACATTCTGTCAGTTGCTCAATTAGTATTTTCCAAGGATCTGAACTGTTAATCATTTGCTTACTGTAGCCAGTACACAGGATTTGTTTCCTTCAACCTTTATTTGCCTATCATGTGACTGAGCAAGTCACTTAATCAGTAAGTGGCCCTGTGTTGCCCCTGAAAAAGGAAACATTGTATACATTTGGCTTACCCACTCAACAAACTGATAACATTAAAATTTGAAATTAAAAATAAAAACAACAGAATAGTTGTTAGGTTCATGCATACTTCATAAAAGTATTATACAAACTGAATTTGGCCAAATAGTGATTTAGTTAATATTCATTAGCAAATCCTTTAGTTTCTGAAAGTGGACAGAGTGAGGTATCCCACACCACATGTGAAAGAAGCCCACTCAGATACCTTCAAGTTTTTACAACCAGCTCCTTTGTTTAAGTGATGATAACCTAAGTAGCCTCTTTTGTTATTGGTGGATTAAGAGATGAGAATTCACACTGAGCTGTGCCTTGGATGAATTAAATTTGATCATTAATCATGCCTCCTAAATTAAATCTAAAACTGTCTCATCTTGCATTATTTTGTGCAAGGTTATTGTACTTACTTTCAGAGTGTTAAAAATGTTTATTTAAAACTGGTAAAATGGGTATGCAGCAAACAAGCAGCAATGTACTTGGCAGAAGTGTCAAAACACAACTGAAACAAAAACAAAAAAAAAACTCCCTTATGGATACACTGTAATAGAAGGCTAATGTACTTCATTTCAGTGCATTAACTATTTCAACACATTACTTAAACAGAAAATATTCACATGATATAAGGTCATATGACACACACCATAAAATACACCACAATTATTTACACTTTAAAATTGATCTATCTTTTAAAAAACATTTTACATTAATTGTCTCATTTGAGCCTCATTCGTTATCAGCCTGTAAAAATGGATGCCTCTTACTCCCTCTTATTTCAAGCTTATTTAAAAAAATCACATTTTCTGAAATCCTTGGGTTCATGGTCTTAATATAAAAAATAAAATTTCTTACATTCAGTACAATTACTAGTGTGCTTATAAACAGCATTGTTGTTATTTATGCTTCTAGTGACATAAACATATTCTGCAATTCTTTGTGTCAACATTTTGAAGGTCATAGCCACATAGAATGATTGACAAGCTGATGATATTGCTATATAAATCACCAATAAGGATTGTGAAGAGGTTTGTATGCATATTGGTTGATTTTTGGTTACGTCATGTATTTGTATAATCAAACACACAACTCAACAGATTACAGCAGTTCCTAACTAAAAAGACCCCAGGCCTGAAGACAATTGTCTGTCATAACAGACTGAATCCCTCTCCCTATACTCTGTGCCCTATAGACATTTCCATGGTGATTTATATTTAGTCTTTAAGGATAAGAAGAAGCATGCCCTCCATGATCTCGTACACCTTCACAAAACTAAAAGAGCTATACACCTTATTCTAATTATTTAAATCTTCAATACAAATAAAACAGGACTTGCTGTCGGGATAAAATAATCTCTCAACATGTAACCCACTTCTGGGAAAAGTATATATTCCTATTTAACAGAGTGAAACTCTTTTACCATCTTTAAAACTGACCTTTATAACTGGAAGGGTAGTCACAAATTCTCTCTGGGCCTATCTTGTATCACATCCTGGAGGGAGTGTCATACAAAGATAAGTGCTGCAAGGCTTTAATGGTCCTTAGCATGATTTGCCTTTTAGATCCTATGATAATGCATTTTTTATTCTAAATTTAAGCTTGATTGGAAGGTTTACATAAGCAGTTGTAACTCAAGTATAAAAGTGATATATAAATTCTTTCCTGTTTTTATAATTAAAAACTTCCCCCAGGATTCATGAAGCTCGGCGCAAGGCCGGCGGTAGGCTTGCGCCGACAGTGCGGCGTGAAGATGGCGCAGTAGCACCAAATGCATATTAATGAAGGCACGCTGCCGCCACAGCCATGTGCATAGGAAAGGAGCGCGAGTGCATAGGGCGTGTCGAAGTGCCGCACGGAGGCATGGAAATGCCAGCTGTCGACATGCAACCTAAAATGCTTGCATATAACAACTTACAAGATAGTAATCACATCTGTCCATGTCCATGGATATTGAAACGTATGCAAAGCATGCAAGATAGTTCCTGCGAAGACAAAATGAAGAAGCAAACACAAATGCATGGTAGGGAATAACGGGTCCCTATCCCGCGAACAAATGACATGGAAAACCGTGTGCCCGTAGTCCACCGCAGTGTAGATAGCTATACCAAGTGGAAGTGAAATGCATCATATGTTAGCACGCCGCCAATAGGTATGCCCAGCCCAATGGTTAGGGTCACCAGCTGACCCATAGTGTGAGGGAGGGTACACAGCTTGGCAGATGTGTCCATAACAAAATACACGATAAATGTACATATCTAGCGACCGTATGACCGAATCATATCCCACAAGGCATGTAATAGTCACATACAAAAGGTACGTCCATATTTCACATACCAAATGTGACAGGAAATAGAATAAGCATGTAAACAAAACAGAAGGAGCATATAAACTGCTACAACAATAAGGCAACATGTAGGCTGAAAGGAACAGTATTATCCATACCGTTGACTGTGGGTGCGTGTTGTCCAGTACATTTGGATATGTGTCCGGAATATATCCCATCCTGGACATAGGAAAAGGTGGCATCCTACCAATGATTAGAACAGTCTGCCAAAATCCGCACATCAGTGGTACAAGCTGAACTTGAAAGGATGTCTCACAGTTGAATGGGTATTACCCAGGTATACCAACTATTTAATGAAAGTTAAGTATGGGCGTGTACCTATGTGCGTGAGGTATAGCATGTGGAAAGCAAACATGGCAGGGTAGTCCACACAACCATACAGGTACCTGACATATGTAGGGTATGCAATGTGTTACTCTGGCCGTGTCATGGGCCAACAACCAAAGCAGTGATGTATGGAGTGTCAGGAATATGTGTGTGTGTGTGTGTGGGGGGGGGGGGGGTAATGGTACAATCCTCCAAGGTGATACTGTGTCGTATGCAGAATAGGTGAACCGGAGATGTATGAGGGAGCAATGGGTGAAGCAGAAAGAAACACAAAAACATTTATAAACATCTGCAATACAACCAGACAGGCCATACTGTAGAACACAATCTCACAAACGTATCAATATTAAAATGTGCGATACTAATGTATAGACATGTCACCGGCACATACCCACAGATTGGTCCTGATGGAACTGGCCATATCAAATGCAACACACCTGGATGCATAATGGACTACCCAGCATCCCCTCCACAGCACACAACCCACTCCCATACCTGAACGTCCACCAAATCCAGCCATACTTGGCCTACTGGTTTGCTGCAGCCACATCTACACATAGTGACCACTACACATATGTAGTAGGTAGTGTCACCCTAGGCAGCTTCAGGATTGCAAACTATGTATCCCTTGCATGTAAAACCCCCAGCACATTTTCATAATGCCAGAAGAATGGTCGGTATTTGTCTTGTTTCGGTCTTGTTCAATTTTTGGGATATCCTTCATGGGATAAGTAACCTGTGTAAACATTAGAATAGAAGACACGAAGTCCAGTCCTGTAGATATCTGGACACAAGTTGGAATGTGCAGTAGTGGTGCATGAGACTGTTCAGCCCTAGATGGTCATGCATAACCTACTACCCAGGATCAAACATCTGCCCGTGACGCACGTGTCCCGACATGAATAAGCGAGAGAATATAATGCACACATTCGCATAGTGGCACATGATATAAGGGTGACGAAGGCACTGACGTAAACAGGATACCCCCTGATCCACTGTGTGAGGGACAATTAATGTGTGTGTAGGTGTGACATGACCAACAATGATACAATGCCAAATATCCTGTGATCGTAGGAAATAACTATGTACCATACTGCATGTAACAGTTGCCTAAAGCAGTCACATCAGGATAGAATAAATGTAATTCGTACAAGAAAAAGGCAAACAACAAAAGTGCCAAAGGTATAAGGCTCACAGCTAGGAAACAAATGAATGTTCTAAACCTGCACTGACCATGGCTATGTGTTGGCCCAAACAATCTGCTGTCTGCAGTAGGGTTACCATCTGTCCCACTTTGCGAGGGACAGTCCCTCTTTGGACAGTTGTGTCCGGACAAAATACATTACAAATGGCAAATTTCCTGGGATTGTAGGACATAATTATGTCCCATATGTTATGTAATAGTTGCAGACAATAATTATTGCGGTATCTACAATACCTAAATGTTACAAGAAACAGAATAAGCAACTAAACCGCTACAACAATAGGCTTTCATGTAGGCAAGTAAGTAAAGTCCTATCTGTTGTACTGACCGTGGCTATGTGTCGGCTTGTAAAATCTGATGTGTGTTCCGAAAATGTCCCATCTTGGCCATTTGAAAAGGTGGCAACACTAGACCCCAGAATACATCCCAACCTGTACATATGACAATGTCAACGATACCAATGGTCAGAGCATTCGCACAATAACTGGCCAGCCCCTTAACCACTTACAAAGTCAGTGACCTTTGGGGGAAAGGTGTTGAATGAGAATGACTACTTAAAACAATGAAGAGTAATAGATGCATTTAACTGCAGAAAATTAGTAGTATTATGAATCTGTCAACAAGTTCCAAGTTAATAGTACTAATATGGTAGAAGTGTCCGTGATTGTCCCTGAGTTGTCATAGCCTTGTCCCCGTCACCATAGAAACAAGTCCCCGAGTATCAGAGAGGTCCGTACACAGAAGTACACCAACCAACTGTCACATCTGTTGACAGGACTATTGCATACCTGTAGTGAATTTAGAACAGATGTCCAGAATAATATTCATTGTATCTATAAATGAATGAAATAGTCAGATGGGAAGGGAAACACGTGGAAACCACCCCCCCCCAACCTGCATTATTTAGTGGAACTACTCCCCACCCTAAATTATGTAGGGCTGACCCAATAATGTGGTCAGAGGTGCCCAAACACCTGCGTCTGTAAACACAGGTAGAATGTTAAACTCTGGACTAACTCTGTCCATGTGCTATATCTGATCTTTGAACAGCGCCAGGGCAGTTCTAGTCACCAGTCAGCCAAGCCTAAACCCGGACCAGCACATGAACACCCTGACAATCAAACACGTGTATGTGCGAGGACTATAAGCGTAGGAGTTATGAATATCCTTGGAGTGAGTAGACTTGCAGCACAGGTCCAGAGCAGTAGGAAGCAGGGAATGTCCTAATTGTAGTACTGTGGTTTTCCCAGCAGGAAAATGGATGCCTGCTGTGTAAGGGAAGCGGTGAGGCGTATGTCAGAGTAGCTATGAACCATGGGTATACATATAAATGAGCCAGAACACCAATAGTGTTGGTGGTTACAGCATCCGCCCAACGTAAAGGCATTCCCGGTTCAAGTACGACTATAGCACGTATTAATTGTGTAAGGAATGCCTCTGTGCTGTAAAGCCAACATTTATACATGTAAAGGTGACTACATATTTATCTATATATGCACATATATATAAATATATATATATCTATATATATATATTTATATACACATATATATATATATATACACATATATATATATATATATATATATATATATATATATATATATATATATATACATACATATATATATAAATATATATATATATATATATATATATATATATATATATATATATATATATATATATATATATATACATACATATATATATAAATATATATATATATATATATATATATATATATATATATATATATTTATATATATATGTATGTAAGGAACGGCGAAAGATGAAAGCAAACATAAGTGTTGTGAAGGGAATCCAGAGCAAGTAAGGAATTATGAAGTGCTTGCAGCGTATGTCACATAAAGCTGCACAAGTGTGAGTAGAGCACAGCTCTTCACACCAGAGGCAGGGCTATACCAGTGGCCATAACACCATTGAAGTGTTACGTCAACATTGTAAACAGATGGAATGTAGTACATGTTGCGACCACCTACACTTGTAACCCGCAAATCGTTCGTAATCTATAACACCAGGAAAGGCACGTATGTGCAAATATGAATGGATGGTGAGCCTGTGAATACACGAGGTGGTACAAAATATGTGTAGGGCCCCAACGCTCATGAGAAGGCAATGTGTAAAGGTGTGTCATGGCTGTGATATCAGGTGTATAATGGCTGTTATGCGTGGAAACTCAACACGGGTGTGCAGGAGAAACTATGGATATGCGATTATGGACACAGGAGTGCTAGGGTATGTTGCGCCGGGTGCAATGGAGTGGCCCGTGGAGGTCAGCTAGTACGTAGGTGCAATTCCCAGATAGAGCATCGTTTGTGTGGAGACATGCGTGAATGGGCGTATCGTTGTCAGACGTTGTGCTTCAGGTCTGGCAGCCCGGCATGTAAAACCTGTACACCACCCATGAGCGGAACGAAGTTCTGCTGTTACAACCCCAAACCGTGAAAAGCAGAAAGACACAACTACATGAAGACAACAATATGTTGATGTACAGTCACAGTAACACAAACACACATCCTATCAACAGTAATAATATGAATGTGCACAGAAACAAACACAGTAGCAGAAATAATAGGCTGCGCATACGAGTAATAGGTCAAATGACACTGTATCACATCCCAGTTAGCAGCGTCACCCCAGACATGAAAAACGTGCGACATCTGTCCACTGCATAACGTGCAATATGCTGAGCACATGTTCACCGGAGTGAAGTGTTAGTGTCAGAATGACTAAGGCAATAGTATGCAGTTGAAGCAGAGACCAATACGCATGTGTAAGTGTCCATGTATGTATAGGTTAATGGACACACAGATGTATATATAGATAAAAATGTATATATACATATATCTATATTAATTTACATACACATATATATTCATATGGATATATATATATATATATATATATATATATATATATACATACATACGCAAGGATATACTATGGATATATATAGATAGATATATATATACACAAACAACAGGTAGTGATACATACACATACACACAAAACAAAATATATATGTCAATGTAGATATACACATGTACATAAATAGGTTACTTCACAGTAACTAGGGGTAACATATTTACAGCCCGAGCATATGTGACTGGGAGGTCCAATAAATAAACGTTGTACCCCCCACATCGCCCAGCTAGGCCGGACAGACATACAGTCAATACAGATCAATACACTGCCGCTGTCCAAAACACCGGTGGGAGAGTTCTGCAAGGTCTACACTTTAAACATGGATAACGGTGTCTCTTGGGGGGACCCCAAAAATTCAGGGTATGTGTGAATCTGCTGACATTATTACGAGCAGGATGTAGGTGTACATGGAACAGTAGGTTGTGCAAGTGTGAAAATACATGGGTTGACAAAACGTATGACATGTGTCCCGAGATGGGGAGAGTGGGCAATGTGTAGGGGTGTGCTCATACCCCAGCTGCACTCGCAGTAAGTATTTGTCATGACTGCTGTAGAGGGGTGCCAGGTAGGTGGACCATGGGTATGCATTAATGGGCTTAAGTGTGCAGGTGCTGGTTGGCAGAGATGTAGTAGGCCCGCCCAGTGGAAGTCATTAATATTCCTATGTGGGCATAGCATACGCCTACACCTCCCAAACCTGAACAGCACATCTTCCGGATAGTCTGTAAACCATCGGGGGAATACATAGAGAACTAAACAGTGCCGTGCACCCGATTAGCATGGACGTCCATAGTTATGTATCAGAATGTAACAAAGTCTAACTAAACACTGCCAGAACTAGTGATATTAGGTGAACAGGTGGCAGAATACAGGTAATGACAGATGACAACATGTATGAGTCATAAGCAGCATGTACCTTGACAAACGTGACTGAATACATATGCTCTGTGACTGTGAATGTGGCTGGTTAATAGAACCAATCATCTAAATGTGCCCCACAGGGTGCTATGCATTGTTCCTGATACAGTGTTCATTCACACTCATTGGTATGTGAGTTCTGCTACTGACGGAAAGTGCATAATTTGCTGACCACCTCGGGTAGATGATAGCATAATAGAGGAGGTTCAACACCCGTTCGCCTGCGAGGGACACACCCGTCTGGGCAGTTGTGTCCTGCAAAATTACAGTTGTGGCACATGGCCTGTGAGTTCGGGAATGGAGGCTATATAGTGTGTGTAGTGGTGTCAGACATCAATTTGTTGTATCAGTAACAGCTACATGTAATAGGAAACAGTATTATCAATTATAATGCTACATGAATAACCTTAACGTATGCAAACCGTGGAAGTCGTCCGTTTACTACTGGCTGTGGGTATGTGTTGCCTTGACACATGTGCTAGCTCTACATATAGGGTGTATAGGGCCACCAGCAGTCTGAATGGCCAAAGTGGAACCTGCTCTGTAGAACTGTCAGATGTACCAGGGCAGAACATACCTACAGCCATGCATAGTACAGAAATATACATATCAGAACAAATCAAAGCGTAGTCTAGCAGCAGTACAGTTGCTTATGCTACTACATATGACATATCGACGTGTCAGGTATACAAGACCTGTAACAAGCAACCAGTACAGACACCTACAACATGAGAAGGTCCCCTAATCAGGACAGTTGCAATGGCTAGAGTATTGTACATCCCACTCAACTGCCCCTGAATGTCAGGTACGTCCCTGAGTTTGACTGAAAGTCTAACTCTGTCCTTCTTAATCCCTCCTAAAATTAGTAGCTGTTGAAGGAAAGGTGGTGAATTACACTTACTGACTAATGACAATAAGTAAGAGTTTTAAACAACTGTTACTTCAGAATATGAGTATTAAGTCATATGCTCTGATTCTGTCAATGTGTCAAGTTAATAGCACTACTTTTGTAAAAGTGTCCCTGTTTTTTCTTGACCTGTCCCTGATTCTGCAGAAATGTGTCCCTGATTGGTGGAGAGTTCTGGTATTGTCACATGAGATGTGTAATGAGGGACTGTCCCATGCAAAGTGGGAAAGGTGTCACTCCTACAGTCTCCCGTCATGCAATCTGAAAGGTGGTCAACGTGCAGTAGGTATGCGGTAGCATGACTCGGCAGACAGCTGCGTTAACAAATTCTAGTCACATGTCAGCATTGCAGAGTATCGGTTCCTATGTATCAGGCAGATGGGAGCAGATCATATGAGGAACACGCATATAATATGATTACATCACTGGACAGGCCGCCGAGTCCGTACAGTCGAACGCCTGCCGTCGCAAAATGGTTACACATACCCGATACTGTAGTCATGTAGTCCAATGTAATACGCATCACAGGGGATAGCACACACCCAGCGTGAGTGACAAATGTAAGCGAAAATGTCGGAGAGCGAGCGGCTGTAAGCGTGTTTGTCTACCAGTATGCCAGTAGTGCACTGTCAAAGAAATGTGGAGTCTAAACGTGTATAAGGTGCTGTGACCAGAGGTCAGCAGTGCTTAACACTGTGCAAACCCACGCACAACAGCTCCCATCTGCTGGACTGTGCCTTACCCGGTCTGTATCCAAAGGAGTCGGCCTGTCCGCAAACAAAGAACCACCCTATACACGTGATGGTAGAAGTACCCTGCGCACATAGCTCATGTGAATTAACAATAGACCATGGCATATGTACAGACAATAGACCACACACACACCATACAGCGCAGACATCCAACAGTATAGCAATGTACTGGCAGATATGTCCAGACCACTGGTGTATGCATGCCTGGCCGTCCTGTGTTTCAGTGTGTGAGCATGCCCAGTATGACTGTTATACATGTTGTCGACCGACAATACCGTCATACCGTCATGTGTGTGAGCATGCAAAGTATGGTCAACTGTATTGCATGTGTCACATGTCCAGATAGTTAGTACTGTGTTGCTGAACCCTCCATTCTACACAGACAGGTGTCATGCTGTGTCTACAGGGTAGCTAATGGTCATGTGGCATTGACAGTTGCTACATGTCTGCATAGTGTGGGGGGGACATGCAACCACAATCACAGTCCTACACAGCACCGTGGGTGGTGCACGTGACTCTCACATGTGTAGGTGTGATGAGGGGCACAGCCAACAGTTGTACACATCTGCCGCTACTGTACTGGTATGCCGGGTACTCCATGTCAGTGTGTGGACCTACCTAAATTGCTGGTTGGAGGGATACCAGGGTACGTCAGTTCCCAGCTTTAATTACCAGCACATTGGTGTTGGACGTCCTAGCTTACACAACCTACATCAAACTGCCTGGCCTGCTGTCATCTGTGTGTGTCTTAGGGGGTTGGGGTCATTCATTGGACATATCCATAGGCCATCATATATCATTTGTCTGTATTGGTCCACATCTGTCCAGCTGCATGGAACGTGTGTGGGCTGTACGGACACACATGATGGTCAGCCCATAATCTGCAGTGGGTAGGACACCCTGTGTACTACAGGCTACCATTGTGACCCCCGTATGTGCTACAGAGGTCACAGTGCCACTATGGATGTGTACTGTCTGCTGCCCTAACATTTGGCAGCCACAGTCACTTGTATGCTCACATACATACCATAGCAATGGGTAACTACACATTCTAATACAACTACCACTTGTTAGGTCAATAGACATACCCTGGGTGTGTTCCGGACTTGAGGAAGGTGCTGGAGTGCTGCCTATGTTGGATGCACATAGTGCACCTCCTATACATGGCTGAGCACAGGTACTGTCATTTTTGGCATCCATTGTACTGTGTGCGGGTCAGAGAGGGGAAATCCGTGTGTACCTACTGTGTCAGTGCATATGCCTTGTGTTGCCTCTTTGCCAAGGGCAGGTCATACTGTGCAC